>NC_133488.1:12602680-12629028 GCF_025370935.1 Choristoneura fumiferana | reverse complement strand
GAATTAGGTCTCCAATAATACAAGGAAACCTAAGTTTTGTAGTATAATATCAAGCAGCGCAGCACTTAAAAAAATAGTTGAGTTCACTTACTGCATCAAACAACTTTCTTTGTACAAATTTGTATGATTGTAGCATCTTAGGTGTCATTTTGTTGATTAACTGGGGCCTCTGACCCAACCCGCTGCATGGGCCATCAAGGAGTATTTTATCAAACATATTTGATTTGTAAGGCGGACCTGAATCAATAGACCCACCATTACTTGAATAACATTTAGTTGAATCAAAAATATATGCTCTTACACATGTAACTCCATGATTTTCACAGTTTTCCTGTATTTTTTTTACCTTTTGCAAAGTTCTATCTATTGCTACAATGATTGCCTGGAAAAATACAAATAGTGGAGTTGTAATGAATTATATTATGTAACATGTAACTATTATACATTATTAGATACTTAAGATCAATATGCCAGTATAAATAAAATAACTGCTGAGCATAATAAAATCACAGCCTATAAAGAGTAAATTGCTGCATCATTTCACATATTAAAGCAGCATGAAGCAACATTGAAAACAGGTTTACTGACTTGATTATTTGACATTTCAGCCAAATGGGTAGTCTTATTACCAGGGGCAGCACACATGTCCAGGATGAGTTCACCTGGCCTGGCATTCACAACCTGGCCACAAACCAGTGATGGTAGATTTTGTAGAAGCAAGGTACCTTTAGGGTAAATTGATTCATTCACAACAGGCAATCTTGATGCTGGAAGTATTACTTCAACAGCTAGGCCACTGGAATTAAAGATTTTTTAAAGTATGATTATGTAAATTTAAATACTTACTTCCATGACATTTATAAATCAGTTATACCTAGGTGGGCTGCCAGCATTAAATAGCTCATGGCGCATCATTCTTAAATATCCAGTTCCAACAAATTGTTTCTTTCCAGTATACACTACTTTCAGACCTTTTTTGCATTTGCCTTCCAAATCTCCATAAATGTTGACTTTATCATTGATGCTGCAACCTGTACATACAGACAAAAATAATTCAAGTAAAAAAGAAGCAAAAAAATTATATATACAGGGTGTCCCAGAAGTCGACGATATACCGTCGACAGCTGATAGGGCAGCTAATTACCTCTCAGAATATGAGGTTTTAGGTTTAGTAAAAATGGTTTAGTTTTTGAGATATCGCCATTTTTTTTAAAATCGAAAAAAATCCCCCAGCTACATTTTTTTAGTGCCACAGCTACAAATGTAAGAATTAATGATACCTAATAAACATTCCTAAAAAGTAAGACTTTTACTCTGTACAGTTATTTTTTTATGCCTTATCCTGTTTATTTGAAAAAAACACTTAAAGGCCAACTGTTTTTTTTTTCAGTCTCACCCTTAAGTTTGGTCCATCACGATAAAAAAAATTTTTACCACACTGAAGTGGCATTATGCAATAAAAATACGCTCATCTAATGTAGGTAGATGTTTTAAGTTCCTGCCTTTCATTCGCTCTTCCCAAAATTTATTTCTTACTGTTCCAAATTCTTCCTCTAAGTTCTATCATCTCCTTCACTAGCTCTTCAATCTGTCTGTGGAATTCTCTTCCCCTAGTTGTGAGGAAAGCTAAATCTCTACCCATTTTCAAAAATCTTGTCAAGGCTCACTTCATCTTAACTCTGTCCTCAGTCTTTCTGTGTTTATAAATTGTATTTTCCTAATTTCATATCCTTTTCTTACATTTCAGCCTTTTGACAATTTCTATTGCTTTTTATGTTAGTAGTATAATAATATGTATTGTATAAGTATTGTATGGATGTAGGTATTTATACATACCTATATCATTTGTATTTATTTTGATATTTATGTTTTTTTTATTTGTTCTTGTTTTTTGTTTCTGTGTCTGCCACCTTTGACGACCAGATGGCCAAGTAGTTAGAGAACCTGACTACGAAGCAAATTCCCATTTTTTTTATTTTTATTTTTTTGATGACTACTACACAATACAATACAAATATTCTTTATTGCACACCATAAATCAGTACAAAAACTTATATTATAAACACTTAGATTCACATTCATAAAGAATACTGTATATGAAGGGTCCACGGAAAGAACATGCCTAGTCACCTTTTTTTAAAATTGAGATTTTAATCTCAAAATGTAGAGCTCACAAAGTACTATGACTTACCACTGAATTAAATAATCTGAAAACAATATAAAATATTTTTTTAACTTTTAAATAAATGGTAACCATAGTAATTGTTTGTGATGACTAACTTTCAAACCGCTATAACTCAAAAAGTTGCTTAGGTGACTAGACACATTCTTTCCGTGGACCCTTCATATGACACGCGATACCCAATAAAATTAACTAAGTACAGTAAAAATTCAAATTTATGAGATTTTGAATTTTATGTGTTTCATTGATGGACACTTGACCCTAAGTAGTAGAGATCATGTACAGAGAATAGACAAGGAGCAGTGGAGACTAGGCTAGTCTGGCTGGCAAGAAAGTCCAAATTCAAATGTTATTGCATTTTATGTTGTAGGACTGTAGATACATAGTTCTTAAAATTAGGTCATTATCGAGCCAAACATAAAGTCAATAAACAAATAAACATGCAAGCAAAATAAAATTAAAAATAACCTGCAGGTAGTCCCATTACTCCAGGGGCAAACACATGAGCACCCCTCAGCACTGCTGCGCCACACATAGCATCTACAATAACTTCACTGTTATTGTTTTCTGGTTTTACATCCACAGGCCATTGCTCTACAACTAAGCAGTCCGCAGTTAGACAGTAAAACGTAGGAGCTTCCAAAATATGTAGATCTTCACGTTGCTACAAAAATGATATCACGTTAAGGAATAGTATGGGTCCAATGCAGTGTAGAATAGAATGCATTCCTAAACTTTACGAACCTTCTCTAAAAATTGCTTAAATACTTCAATATCAAAGATTTTCATCCTGTTTATTCTAAAGGTCGTATACTTTGGCGGCTGCGCTAACCAGGCCGTTATTTCCATGTCTGTGTTCTTGCTATCAGAATCACTAAGATTAATTAAAAGTGGAATACTTGTAGCTAAATAATTTTGTTTACATTTTTTGACACTTCTCTTTGTTGGTACGGCGCAACCTCTATGGTTGTAACAGCTCTATGACGTTCTTCTGTCAAGCTTGTCTTGTCACGAATTTACATAAAAGAAATACGTTATTACAATTTATGTTATGTTTTAAATAAAAGGCATTGTATCGCAAATGATATATTTATATCCCACGCCCAACAATTGGTAGCAGAGCGTGGTTGCCTGCATAAATGCAAAAAGAAATAAAATAACGTAAAAATGGCGTCTTCGACATACCGCTCTATAGAAACGTTAAATAGAAATAATTACGACACCTGGTGTTTACAAGCCCAGGCCGTACTAATTAAAACCGAACTATGGGATTACGTTAGCGGCGAAAAGAAATTATCGCCAACACCGAACGCCGAAGAAAAATGTAAGTTCGAAAAAATGGACATACAAGCCAGATCGGAACTTATTCTGCTCATCTCGCCGACGGAACTAAAACAAATAAAAGGATGTAAAACATCAAAAGAGATATGGGAAAAACTCAAATCCATACATCAAAGCACTGGTCCGGCGAGAAAAGCTACACTGTTGAAACAACTCGTGCTGAAGAAAATGAATTCTGAAGAGGATATCCGCGACCATTTAAATAATTTTATGGATGTCGTCGGAAAGCTGGAGGACATGGACGTTAAAATCCACCCGGAACTATTGAGTATCATGATGCTCTACAGCCTACCAGCAAACTATGAAAACTTCCGCATCGCCATTGAGTCACGAGACGTGCTGCCTGGTCCAGAAGAATTACAAATAAAAATTGTTGAAGAAAACGAAGCCAGAAAGCAAACAGAACCGAATGACACCTCATCAAGGTCCGAAGCACTTTATGCTAAACAGAAGAGGAAGGTCGTCGTCTGTAAACACTGCCATAAAAAGGGCCACACTACAGAGGCATGTTGGTCAAAGAAAGAAGCCACTAGCTCACAGAAAAATAAAAGTCACGAAAAAAATTTCAATGTCTGTTACTCATCTGCAGGCAGCATTGATGACAACATGTGGTGCCTTGACAGTGGCTGCAGTTCTCACATGACTGGCGAGGAAGAAAAATTCGAAGAATTAACACCTGAAGTTAACACTTTAAGTCTCGCGTCGAAGAAGCACACCACACAAATTAAAGGGCGAGGAAAAATTAGTATCTCTACCAACGACGAAAAATACAACTTGAACGATGCATTGTACGTACCGGAAATAACGACGAACCTCATATCAGTTGGGAAAATAACTGATAACGGTTACAAGGTATTATTCGAAAAAGAAAAAGCATCGGTTATACAAGAAGACACCGTCGTACTACAAGCTTCAAGAAATAAAAACGGACTTTATTATCTGGATTTCAAACCGGAAGAATCAGCAAATTTCACAACGAAGTCACAAGATGAATCGATGTTATGGCACCGAAAATTGGGTCACATCAACGAAAAAGATCTCAAAATGATGGTTTCGAAGCAGATGATGAGAGGACTAGATTTAAATGAAGTAAAGCTAGATACCTGCGAAACTTGTATAAAAGGTAAACTTTCATCCCTACCATTTGCTAGCCATGATCGATTGTCATCTGAAATTTTAGAAATTATACACAGTGACGTCTGTGGACCGTTTGAAACGGAATCGATTGCTGGATCCAGATACTACGTATCCTTCATCGATGACTTCACCAGGTACTGCTGTATCTATTTCATCAAAAACAAAAGTGAAGTAATCGAAAAGTTTAAAGAATACAAAAATGGAGTGGAGCTGTTCACAAAGAAGAAAATTAAGCACTTGCAATCGGATAATGGTGGCGAGTACAGAAGCAAAGAATTTGATGACCTGCTGGCAAAATGCGGCATCAAAAGGAGACTGACAGCACCATACACTCCACAGCAAAACGGCGTAAGTGAACGAAAAAACCGATCACTGCTAGACAAGGCTAGATGTTTAATGATGGAAGCAAATGTACCCTCATGCTTATGGGCAGAAGCAATAAACACAGCCAATTATCTAATAAACCGAAGTCCAGCAAAAGCCTTAAATGGAAGTAGTCCATACGAAAAATGGGTTGGCCGAAATCCAGCCGGAAACCATTTACACATTTTCGGCAGCAAAGCATTCATCTTGAACAAAAGACGAAGAGGCAAATTCTCCCCTAAAGCCGTAGAAGGCGTCTTTATGGGATACGCCAAAAATGCCAAAGGATTCAGAGTCTATTTACCTGACCAAAACGATGTTGTAATCAGTCGAGATGTCAAATTCGTCGAGAAGATGTACTATGATGACACTCGTACAGAAACAGTCCTTGGCAACAGCAAACGGGAACCTGAAAAAGAAATGGTGATATCACTTAACAATAAGAAAAATCATCAAAATTCTAACTTACCGATTCAGGATCCTCTTCCCTTGACAGACATGTCCTCCTCAGATGCCACCAACTCTGAAACAAGTATAAATGAAAATCTGTTGCCATCTGAGGATGAGGGGGCCGAAACTGCTGACCAAGACCAAACTTCAATTGAAGAGGAAGAAGGGGCTGAAAGTGATGGATACCAAACTCCACATGAAACAAATGAGAGAACATCGCAAAGACCTACAAGAAATAGAAAGAAGCCTACATGGACAACAGACTACTACCTACAAGACGATATGGAAGAAGAAAGCTTGCTCGTGTCGGATATGACATACTTGTCTGAACAAAATGAAACTGAAGACGACTGGCACGACGCAATCAAAGCTGAAATAAAAGCACATATTAAGAATGAGACGTGGAAAATCATGAAGAAAACCAGTGGCATGAAACTCATCGACTACAAGCTTGTTCTTAAAACAAAAACTGGACCGGATAATACGGAAACAAAGAAGGCAAGACTTGTTGCTCGGGGATTCACCCAAAGACCTGGAATAGACTTTAATGAGACTTTCGCACCTGTGGCCAAGTTAAGCTCCATCAGAACCGTCGTTGGAATGTCTGTCGAAGAAGGCATGAAATTAAAGCAGATGGATGTCACGACAGCGTATCTGAACGGCGACATAGAGGAAGACATCACTATGAAGGTACCTGAAAACCTGGAAAAGTATGTGACAGAAATAATTATCGATGAGAGCGGAAATAATGAGCTGACTATATACAACAAAGCTAAAGACATGTTAAAATGTATTAGAGACATAAGGGAGAAAAAGTCTGCAAATTACAACGATCCTTGTATGGTCTAAAACAATCCGGGAGGCAGTGGTACATCCGATTAGACACGGAATTACGTAATATTGGTTTTGTTCCATCACAAGCAGATCCGTGTGTATACATACTACAGAAAGGAGGAGCTAAAGTAATCACAGCCATATGGGTAGACGATTTACTAATAGCTTACAACTGTCCTAAGACGATGCAAGAAATCCAAACAATGCTTGCACACAAATTTGAAATAAAAGATCTGGGAATACCACAGAGAATGCTCGGAATTGATTTTAAATACACTAAAGATACAGTGAAACTTTGCCAAGAAAAATATATCAAGGACACATTAACTAAATTTAAAATGGACGAATGCAAAGCAACGAGTACCCCTATAGAACCAGGGCTAACGCTTGAAGCGGACAAAAGTACAAAAGATAAAGAATTGCCATATAAAAACTTGATTGGAACACTTATGTATCTAGCAGTAGCTACGAGACCTGATATTATGTTCGCAGTCAGTTACTCTCGCAATTCAACGATAGCTACAGTGCCGAACACTTCAAGAGTGCCAAACGTGTGTTAAGATACCTCAAGGGCACATCTAGTATCGGTCTAAATTTTAAGAGAACCGAACAAGAATTGTATGGCATGGCAGACGCAGACTGGGGCGCCTGCAAATTAGACCGCAAGTCTTTCTCCGGGTACTGCTTCATATACGCAGGAGGCTGTATCAGTTGGTCGTCGAGGAAACAAAAGAGCGTAGCGCTTTCCACAGCAGAGGCGGAGTATTGTGCGTGTACTGAGGCAGCAAAAGAAGCCATACACCTGAAGTTACTATTTAATGACCTGGGGATTCATATAGATTGCGTCAAGATTTCAAATGACAATCAAGCCGCATTGAAGCTCAGTCAAAACCCTATAGTTTCATCAAAATCCAAGCACATCGATTTGAAGATGCACTATATAAGGAACTGCATTCAGAATAAACAAATACGTTTGGATTATTTGGAGACAAAGAAGATGGCGGCTGATTTACTGACGAAGGGGCTATCAGGGCCACGGCTCAAGGAGCTGATGATCCACTTCGGGCTGGCATAGAGTCGCGAGGAGGAGTGTTGGTACGGCGCAACCTCTATGGTTGTAACAGCTCTATGACGTTCTTCTGTCAAGCTTGTCTTGTCACGAATTTACATAAAAGAAATACGTTATTACAATTTATGTTATGTTTTAAATAAAAGGCATTGTATCGCAAATGATATATTTATATCCCACGCCCAACACTCTTGACATTGCTATACAGCGGGTCTTGCGGGACAGGGCTTATGTTAAAAACCACCTAAAACAGAATTCGCGCTGTCATCGTTCATCCACCATTGCCTCTCATATTTCGTTTTCTAGATTTTTTTTACCGTACAACGGCAAAAACTACTAGACACTGGCAAAATTGTCCTCCGATGGATAGAGCCATATTTTTTTAAAGAAACAACAACAACACCTAAAACAGAACTATGTATGTAGGTACCCCTAAAAGAATCCCATCCCCCCATGCTCGTGCTCCCTAAGTTCTCCCTAAATTTAGGGGTAAAACCCCTAAGTTCGCACCCCTGTTGCGGGACAACCACGTGACAACAAAGTAGAAATTTAGAAACTATGTCATAGCAACATTTAATAACTGTTCCAGCCATCAAAAAATAACGCCCGGAAGTACCGAAATAAATTGCATTCCCAGAATAAAGATTCATACGCACTGGCCTGGCAGTAATTAAATAAATTAATACTTAATGATACTTTCTATATTTTTGTACTACTTTAGCTACTTATTTTAAGTAAAATTCAATTTGGCAAGAAAACTGTTATTGTCCAAATCTATAACGTTATTGTTCCTGGCCACTTTCAACGATACGTGGCATAAGCACGAACAACTTCCACGTTCGCCGCCATTTTGACATCCAGCGGATTTCTGAGATTTCGTTTTAAGTATAGCGTTTTTTTCTCGTTAGTGAAGGTATTTTTGTGTGGAAACGTAAGTATTACTTGATTTTAACTTCTCTTAAGTGGTCTAAAATTCATTTATCCATCAAGAACGTGTAAAAGTTGTGATATGACGACGCTACAAGCCGAGGGTGGTGACCGCAGCTCCTTACAACGGTGTTCGCTAGCTGATCTTTGTTGAAAGTATAAGGGTTAACTCTCGCCCAAGGGGTAGTTATCGGTAAACGCTATATCTCAGTTAGAATTTTCAGTGAATCGTTTCGTATATAATGCATTAACATAAAAATAATTAAATTTTTCTATGCGGGATTCCAGCAACTTGCCATGTCATTATCATTGATTAACGTGTAGACTGATGGAGGGATGACTCACGGAGAATGTCTTTTTAAAATAATTATTATTTTCTCTTTCAGAATACATACAAGGCTGAAAAATGGGGAATATGTTTGCAAATTTATTTAAAGGCCTATTTGGCAAGAAGGAAATGAGAATATTGATGGTTGGTCTCGACGCCGCTGGTAAAACCACAATTCTGTACAAACTCAAATTAGGAGAAATTGTTACAACAATCCCAACTATTGGTGAGTATGTATACAACTAGCACTAAACAATCTGTCCATCTAACATATGCTCGCTTTTTAGGGTTCATGATTCAGGAAATGTAATTAACCTACTTAGTAAACTTGTTTTATTTGTAATGTATAATAACAGCTATAGTTTTAATCACTATAACTCTTTCTGCCCAAACTGATACAATCGTGAGGGATAACTATAATTTATACCTTATTATTGTCAGTTTCTCAAGGTCCATTATCATAGTCCTTTTCATACTCAACCTAGGTTGGAAAGAGATAATAATAATTGCAAATGTGTCATAAAAATTGCAATATTGATTCTTATGACATTCTAATGTTTCTTCTTTGAGTGACCTGCTTAGTGAGACTGCCACATTGATATTGTTTTTTGCTTAACTGTCAAATTGTTGAGATTATTATGACTACACACACACTAAATACACACTCGAAGTGGATAACCGTTGGAACCTAAAAATTATAATATTTTAATACCATCTATGTAACACGGCTAAACAATAAAGTTTATTTTATTCTATACTGAATTACTAGGACAAAAATCCATGCAAAGATTAAAATAATCTTTTTTTATAATTTTTATTGTAATCTGATAAGTTTACTACTGATCTTCCACCAACATTCATTACCACTGTGAAGAGTGTAGCTACTTAAGTTAAAGAGGCAATTATATTTTGCCACTATGCATGAATTTGTGCCAAAGTCCATCTGCCACATCATGTAATTGAAAGTAATATTGTTGGGGGACAAGCAAAAGTCACTAACTGCAAAAAAAATCAGTGGAATATTAACCTTATGATGCTATGCATAAGTTTGATTTTCCCTCTTGACTTAAGGTGGTAATTCGTGACTTCTTGTCACCTGACGATGTCCCACTGGTTAAGACATACCACTGCATTAGTGTGTTATCCTTCAGAACTCAAGCTTATGTTTCAAAAACAAATACTATTAACTAAATCTGGGATATATATAGTAGGAAGATTTGTGGAATGATCAAAACAATTCCTGAGACAAGAAATGTTCAATGTTGCAGAATTTGTAACTCATAAAAGTTTGCTGTTTGATTTGATTGATGAGAAATACATTCCTTTTGGCCATCTGTTTCTGTAAATCTCTAAATACTTTATTTTCTCATTTTCGTGCATCCATTTTATATTATGTTGCCTTGTCTTGCATCATTGAACACCTTCAGAACTCGCCATCAACTACATAAAACTAGAAAGTTTACTATTTTAGTGCTATAGGCTTAAAAATGTTTATTGAGTGTACCATCATTAGGATAATTAGCAGCATATTTGTTTTTCATTGGTTTAAATATGTAGCAGGATAGGATAGGATAGAAGCACTGTACTAGCAACAAAAAGCTGATGTTGCTAGTTGATTTTGATATTGACTGCATGGGAAAATAAAAATTTTGCTAATTAAGCTGGAGTTTAATTTTCAAAGGTTCACTGATGGAGTTGGGACGAAACACTGTTCAGTTCACGCCTCCCTCAATCATAATCTTTTTTTTCCTGGCTTTTGCCTAAAGTTCTACTTAGTTACAATTTCATGATTTTGAAATTTTCAGGTTTTAATGTGGAGACTGTAGAATACAAAAACATCAGTTTCACCGTATGGGATGTTGGCGGCCAAGACAAAATCCGACCACTGTGGAGGCATTACTTCCAAAATACACAGGTACTTAGGTTGTTCAATCTTATGGTGAATGATAATAATAAAGTTCCTAAGCAACTTGTTACATGAAGATAAACTTGAATAGTGACATTTAGTAGCAACAAGCAATCCTTTTTATATGTTGCTTTAGAACTCTTTCCTTTAAACAGTTTTATAATTATTTGTGAAATAAGCAGCCCATTTATCACTTCCTGATTGAAAGTGACAGGTGAAAGTTGAATGTGTGACCATTATTCTAGCATAGTCCTTAATATGAGATGTCAGGGTGCTCTTCACATATGGATATTTTTGTACCATTATTTAATAAAATCGAACGCATACGAAAATAATAGGTACAGGTGTTATTTTAAACTAAACATTAAAGAAAATTTGTACAACATAGTACCTATAGTACCTTTTTGTACAACATAGTATGAGAGATGAAAAATTACAAGGCTTACATCATGTGTTTTTTCCATTTCTAGTGTACTGTAAGCTAAGTTTCTACTTATTTGGTTGGGTAATTTTGATTACACAGAACAGATTAAATAAGTTCAGGCTTATCAGTATTAACATTTATGACATTTTGATTCCTTCCCACTTTAAGAGTGTTTATACCTGCTGAGCTGGCAATGTTGCATTTTTGTTAGTTTTTCTCGATTATTCCATAAAAATTTAATGAAAATTAAAAATGTTGTCAGATAGAACACTTCTTTAAGTTAATGTGTCTATTCCAATAATTATATGTGAAGACTTTTATTTTCTTTAAAAACTGGTGATAAACATTAGTTCGTTTTTAAAGAATCTCTTAAGAATTGTTTTTACTCACTTGTGCATTTATGTTGTGTTCAGATATTTTTGATCAAATTTTTGCTCACAAGCTTATGAACTCGACTGTACAAGGTCAATAAAAAAATAGCAAGTTGTGGATGGTTTGTCCCACATAAACATATAGTAATGCTTTATTGGTAGGGATAATTTATTTGCAAGCTGGATTACTGCCTGGATTATTTTAGAAATCACATATTACATTGGCAGTTGTACTTTGTTAAATACCTGTGACCAAAAATGACAATGTAATATGTGATTTCTAAAATAACAATAATTGACAAATTATTCAACCATTTAGTATGCAATTATGTCCTAGCTGGATTCATGCCCAGAAAATCAGGTCTAGCTTACTAGTGATGTCAGCTATTGTGGACTGACATCATCATTCGTAATAATTTCAGGGTCTCATCTTCGTAGTAGACAGTAATGATCGGGAGCGTATCGGAGAGGCTCGCGAGGAGCTGATGCGAATGTTAAGCGAAGACGAATTGCGGGATGCTGTGCTGCTGATCTTTGCAAACAAACAGGTAAACTATTATGTAGAACTAGCAGTTGCTCGCGACTCCGTCCGCGTAGAATTCGTTTATCGCTATACCTAGAGCCATCCACGAAGACGTGTGATTTTGTCAAAATTAGCCATTAATGACATTGTAATAAGAACCACGCCACGTGTCATCGTGAATGACTACCTATATCCCACGGGAACTATGGAATTTTCCAGGATAAAAACTATCCTAGGTCCTCCGGGACTCAAACTGTTTGTATACCGAATTTCATCTAAATCAGTTTAGACATGACGAGGTAACAAACAAATAAACAGATTTACAATTTTTCGCATTTATAATATTCATCATTACCATCATCTCAGCCGTAGGACGTCCACTGTTGGACATAGGCCTCCCCCATATTTATATATTGGTGGGATTAAATTAGTCTTGTGCTTATAATAAAATGAAGTATCCTTTATGGAGGACTACCCTTTATCTTTTATCTATAAAAGAGTAATGTAATGTGGCTGAATGACCTATTGACTGACAACACATAGCCTAAGGTCGCGGCCACATGAAATCGCTCGATGCTCGTTTCCAGTGTCAAATCTTGTCACGTGATATAAAGCGATAAAGCTGAAAATGTTGAGCTTTATCGCTGGAAAGAAATACCTCTTCAATTTCGGCAAAAACACTGTTATTTTTTTCTTTTATTTGTACCACTGCCACAACTGCTACTAAATGAGATTAAGAAATCAGCTTCCAAGGCCAAGATCATTCCTGCAAGAAGCCATCTTGTCGCTGCTGCTCGACGCGGCGACTTGACGCTACTTTTTTTGAGTCGCGGGAAATTCAAAATCAGCTTCAAATCAGTTATCGCTGCAATCGCGTTCGAAACCACTATAAGCCACTGAAGCTAGGGACTTGAAATTTGGCAGATACATTATTCTGGCGGTGAAGAGACAAGAAGGGATTTATCGAAATTCCCGCAGTTTTCCATTGGACTTCAATGCTTTGCGCATATGCTAGTCACAAGCTATGCTAGGCAACCTTGGTAGTCAAACGCGAGTTCATTATGCGATTTTTAAGAAGCGATACGAGTTCAATCCTCTCATATAACTTTTATTTTTAGACTAGTGACAACTAAACTAGTTATGCTGCATAGTAAAATAAAGTGTGTCACTCAGGCCTTGAATACCTGCTTATGGATTATTCTTATGTGATGTTTGTTAATTCAGTAATTAAATTTCATAATCATAATAATAATCTATTTGTTGAATCAATATTATAATTGGACTTTAGTATAAATTATACTCAGAGACTCCTATTTTTGGTTGTTTTCTAAAAGAAAGCTTACTTGTTTGAAAAAAAAGTGCATTTTATCGACTTCCATGTATTTTTTTTGTAATCCACACAAATAGTGTGTGAATGATAAAAAAGTAAGCTAAGTTCATTCAGTTGTTGCTCTAGATATGGTTTGCAAATACCATATGCCATCTCCAAGATATAGCCGTGACGCGCCTGGGTCATTATTCGAGTGTTTATTCCTTTTGATTTTCGTGGGAACATTTTTGTTGACATGGTAGAAGATTCTGTTACAGTTTCCAAGTTATCTTGTAGGAGTACAGGATTTCTAAAACATAATCGAAATTGTTATCAAATTGTACAGCCCGTTTATAATAAAAATATGACCACGAAAATGAGGCGGTTGAAACGCTCGAGTAATGACCCGCCTACCTTCGTGTCGGCCGCGCATCTAAAGGGCTTTGCAGGTCGAGCTGCTTGACGTCAAGCAATTTTTTTTCAGTTAGACATTTTCACTATATTTACAACTTAAGTATTAGTTCACTGACGCGTGCTTAATGTAATGAGATTTTATATTTTGGAGCAGTGTTGCCAACTTTTTGTCTGTTCCAATGGTCTTCGTCAACAAAACTCGTTATTTTATGTGTTAAATATTGTGTTTGAACGTTTTGCTTTACCTAATTGTATTCAAATACGATATTTATCTGCATCCGTTTTAGTGGAAAATCCTCTAAGCGGCAACACCGGGTATAAAATAAAAAAACTGGACTGTGCAAAACTGATCTACGTGCTTGATGTTAAGCTGCTCGATCGCCCTCAAAGCCCTTGAAGCTAGTTGACAATAGATAGAGATAACGATTCACGCATAGTGTATGTGTGAAGGGCAGTGTGTAGATGCGTCACGCGTCAGTGTAGTAAGGAGGGATCGCTTGTGTTGTAGGACCTGCCGAACGCGATGAACGCGGCAGAGATCACGGACAAGCTGGGGCTGCACTCGCTGCGCAACCGCAACTGGTACATCCAGGCCACCTGCGCCACCTCCGGCGACGGCCTCTACGAGGGGCTCGACTGGCTCTCCAACCAACTCAAGAACGCCAACCGCTAACTGCCAGTGCGCCACACAGACAAATCTGATAACTGAAAGAGACTATGGTTTAAGATATGTTAACTTTATTTGCTATAAAATACAATGTATTATGTGCGGAATCATAAATGTATTACTTACTGATACGTCGTCACCCGGCGACCGAGCTCGCATCGCATTCGGCGCCCGCGCCGCCCCCGGCTGGCGCCTCGCTCGGATGCCTTGATTGTTCGATCCCTGATGACAATGAACAAAATATAGTGTGTAAAGTTAATGCAAAAATACAATTTTGTTTATAATTAATTATTATCAGTAAATGAAGGGAAGAAACAACACTTTTGTGTGATCGCGCATTGTGATGTGGATAGGTAATTAGCTAACACGTGATAAAACGAATCACAGCATAACATGTTTTGTATGTGTACTATAATGTTGATTAAGTTGTCGTAATAAAGTATTTAAAGTTAATTCACAAATGATGACTTTTTAATATTTTGGAGATTTGTATGAGAGCATGTTCGTGGCAGAGCTAGAGGCGAGGCCGGGTCGGGGGCGAGGCTAGGCCGGTGCGAGGCCGGCAATGGCGGAGGCAGCGCCGGCCGGGCGGGCGGGCGCGGTCAGGAGCCCAGCCGCAGACCGGGGCTGGACCGAGCTGCCGCGGCCCTCCAACAAACAACCTATTCACATTGCTTTGTCATGAGTTTTACTATTATAACGACTTACATGCTCCTTTTAATTGTACGGTGGCTCCACCAATTTTGTGCATATTCCACTTATTTTGAACGACTTATTGTATGATGATAGTTTATTTTTTGGAGTTAACGAGGTAGAGTAAGCTGTTATGTATTTTCCATTATCATAGTTCCGATCGACGGTTGAATGGACGGCCAGTTGTGACGAGCCTGCATTTACAGTGGATTTCTCACGGCGAACCGAGATTATTCTTGTAACTTAGGTATATGTATGTATTAGATAAACACGGTGTCATTTTGAGAAGTGTTTCTACCTACAGGGAAACAGTGCTCAGAATCTTCAGCGGTACATTGCTCTTACACAATTAATTATAACTTAGCATTTTTATAATAATTTAGAAGAAATTGTTAAAACCTAATTATTCAAGGATACACTGGTTGGTGTGATGAATAGTCTTTTTTTTATTTTTATGAGAATCAAAAAATATTGAAATTGCGAAATGTGACATTCCGGTTTGTCTTAATGCTGTATTATGGAATAAAATATCCTCACCAATATTTGATTTTTGCTTTGTGACACTCTTTATGTGAGAATGAGAAATAATGACACTAACCAACCGAACGGCTTTACGACGTGGTCTTTATTTATAGGTTAGGTTATGCCATGATACCATCAAACCAATTACTTAATTACCTGTTTTATGACTAAATGCAAAAAAAACATGCTATCGCGGGTTATACAATAAATATCGAGGACTAGTTTACGTTCTTTGTGTTCTTCACCTCTTCACTTCCACGAAACCAATGCAGTGACGTTCAAAAAACCCAGCGAAAAATCAATTTGATTTTTAATTCCATTGCAGAAGGATTATTTCGAGTTGAAGGCATTCCATTGGCTGTCACGACTGGATGACTGTGGCGGTGAAGAGGTTAATGGCATTTCTTTAGTCTTGACCTTTCGAGTAATTTCACGAAACCTCTAATTTTTACAAACAAAATGAAGGCATTTAACGCAAAAAGTAAGTACCACGAGTAAGTTTATTTTCTGAAAAATTTCCGTAAAAGTTGACATTATTTACTTCAGAAGGCGTAGTGCATGTAGTATTTAAAAAAAAGATTGCTGGCTCGCCAATAATGTCTCTTACAAATTTCATTATTGTCGAGTCTTATATACAGCCGACTTAAATGGCCGGTATGAGTTATTTTGTTTGAACTCCGAACTTTTTTTATTGGGCCTGAAACAGCTTGTGGTTTTTTTGGTGGAAAAATACACCTGCAGTTTTTTTTTTATGAAAAGAAAGTATAAATTTTTATTGGAAACCTTTTAAAAACCCTTTCGAACCCAGCCGAGTATGACAATGGACTTTATGTACAATCCATGTCAAGTTCAAAATTCAAATGTAAAAGTTACGACAGTGGACCTTATGTACAATCCATGTCAAATTCAAATTGCTGGGTTCGAAAGGGTAATATGTCCTAATATATTTTGAGAAAAAGTTTACTAATTTAGAATACTTCACCATTTTTGAGATAAACTTTATACTTAGTCTCGTCTGGAATAGCAATTGCTGGCTTCGTAATAGTTAAAAATTCCATGCCCATCGGCGTCTTGGTGGACCCTCATGTGATGCCGCTGATGCCGATGGGCGTTATAATTTAGCTTCTCTGGATGCCGCTGACGCCGATGGGCGTCTGTTCTGCAGAAGCGTCGGCATCGCGGCAAAGTACGTAATCTGCGGGTCCGACCCACCTTCACACTGAGCGTTCACACCAGTGTTAAGGTAGGGGAATTACTTTCCAAGCCTTCATACTGATCTAGTTTCAAATAATTAATGTGACGGTGGATCATACATATGAGTAGGTACAGTGTTAACGTTGGGTAGCCAGGCTACGGTTTACCTTTCGGACTGTTGGTCCCACTGCTAGGTTCCACTTATATTTATATAAATGTTATATTTTAATACAAAAGTAGGTAGGTTAGGTTAGTTAGGTAACTTCAGTTGCCCGAAGGGCAAAATAGCCAGAAAGAAGAGCTCCACCCGCGCGGAGCTCTTCTGTCGAAAATCAGTTGGACAAACTGTAGTTGGACCAACCGTAAAAGTAAAAATTTGGAATTGAAATAAAAAATAAGAAAAGATTCCAAAAAAACAATCTTAAGGTTTATATTGTCCGCGTATTGAGTCTCAACATTTACTGGATAAGACTTAAGACTCAACATTCTTTATACGTGAGTGGGTACAAGTCAACGGCCAAGTCACACAACATTAACTATAATAATAAAGAAATCGCAGTAAGGAACCTTAGACTTGGCACGACGTTGTCTAGATTTCATTACTTTTTAGAGATATACAAGCAGATCCATCGAGACTTGGCTAGTTTTTTACAGAATGTTTTTGGTGGGATCAAATTTACAAGGAAAATTATAACGGTTAAGATTGCTTGAGAATTATTAGTAGTTTAAGATACCTAAAACTTGGAAGATTCCGTCTGTACCTACATACACAATACGAAATCTTTAGAAAAATATTTCTTGATTTTTTCGTGATGGCTACCCTATCCTGAGCGTGTCTGACACACTCTTGGCCTGTTTTTTCATTTTTATTTGTTCCTATCCCTTCTGACCCCATTACGAGGTGAGCTGGGATTTGCCTATATTTTAGTGTTATAGTTTAAACTATGAAACTAAACGACAGATTAAGTATCAATATTAAACTGAAATTCATAGCACGGCAACATTTTTTATTTATAAAAAACAAATTGCAACATTTATGAAAACATTTTTTTATCGACGTTGGAATTTCAATTTATTTCCTACTCACCACAGCTACTCACACCCCATTTTACGGTAAGTACCTAATGTGTAATTTTTATTCATTTCTTTCTTACAAAATTGCCTAAACAACTCTTATGCTGGCACTTCACTTGGCATATTCGCAGAAATATTTGCGTGTGTGAAAGAGATGCACTATATTGTTGCTAGTGTGAGTGACGGAGATGTCATTAACGCAACGCGAATACGCAATACCAAGTGAAGTGCCACCATTACAAATTAATTACACAAATTATACCTACCTATCACAATACCTTACCTACACACTTACACCCTCGAAAACACTAATCACTTTGCATTCTGGCTACAATTACTGCCAATGGGGTAGTTTCCTGGGCAAAAAAAATGTTAGGTAAGTACCTTTACCTAGCCTACTTTTTATCCCCATATTCCTACGGGATTAGGATAAAACGTCGATATTTCAATCGCTAGGATTAGGAATATGAAATTTGGCGCAGGTGTTTTTTATGCAACCTTAATGAAATCATATTATATAATTTAATTTTAAGGAATTCCTACGGGAATTTTTGGAAAATCCCGGAATTTAAATTCAACTAGATGAAAACCCCGGCTTCGCTCGGGTAAAATGTAGACTCATAATAATATGTTTGAAAAAATTTTTTGCCAGTAAAGACTGTCGTACTTATCGAAAAATCTGACGTATATTCCCAGCCTTAATTATTATCACAAACACTTTAACGGCTAACCTACGTATCGGTATTTCACCAGTAGATATTTCTCCTAAATCTTATTTGCCCAAATAACTACGTAGTCAGTCCCAAAGTTCTGTCACAAATGAAAATAATGATAAAAACAAAAGTACCAATCAGTTTTTAATAAATTATATACCAATTTAAAGTACATTTAATAAAAAAATAAATTTAAGTGCTTAAAATTATTCAAAATGACTTCCTTTGTTTTTAATACAGGCCCTTAATCGGCGCAGCCAGTCGTCTATCGCAGCACGCACCATTTTCATGTCTATTTCAGCTACTGCTTTTCTTAAAGATGACTTCAGGCTCTCCAAATTTTTATGGGGTTTAGCACACCCCAGACCTTCCCCTCTAAGACCTGCCAAATTTCAAAGTCCAGAGGATTAAGGTTCGGACTGGAGGAAGGCCAATCTTCGTGTCTTATAAAGTCGATTTTTTGACGGCCAAACCAGGCTTGAGTGGTCTTGGTGTTGTAATATGGTTTTCTTAATAAAACTAGCTTTTGCGTATGACCCAAATCACCATCTTTATTTCTCTCTTGCACCGACCCCTCCACAGATAAGCAAACATAAATACAGATACAACATCTCTCTCTTTTTGATTTAGACAATAGTTAATGTAATACTTTAACATTGTGAGGAGTACATAATTAATTGTACCAAACAACAAAACAAAATGTAACGCTTAAGCATTTAGTTGCAATTATCATAAGTCATATTCATAGGTACATTATTATTATTATTTTTAATAGGAAGGTTCCTACTTAACTAAAAGTTTGTTTAAATTAAACCAACTTAAATTAACTTAATCTAATAACATGTAACACTGACAATGCACAGTGCTATACAGTACCTACTTAAAAATTAGTTTCATAATCATCCAAAAACTTAGGTCTCCTTACAAGTCTCTTAGGTAATCTGTCATCTTGTTCTTGAATCCTTAATTCCTGCTCACTGTTAGCTGTAATGTCAATATTTCCTCTTGCTTCCTCCTCATCAAGATTATCTAAGGGACTTGCAGGTGTAATAATCGAATCATCATAAAAATTCCTATTTAACAATGAACTTCCTTCCCCTGGTGAAATGTGCTGTGGAACTCGTACTAAATGCCACCGGTTTCGTCTAAACTTTCCTCTATCCGTCATAATCACGTATGAACGCGGTTCCTCGCATTTTGTTTCAATGGTACCATAAATCTTGAGATCAATTATCCAGACTTTATCATTAGGTTTTAGCTCTTCCAAATTAGATGCCCTGTGACTTTTGTTATAATAATACGCATCTTTATTTTTCTTTTCTGTCATGCTCTTTTGTATATCCTGTTTAATTTTGACCGGTTTATTAAGCTTACTAGGCAAGATAGGCAAGTTATCTCTTAGTTTACGATTAAATAACATTTCTGCTGGACTGTAGCCTGTTTCTATGGGTGTATTCCTATATATTAACAATGCTAAGTATATATCTTCATTTTTAGACAGTAATGATTTTGCTATTTTAACTCCAGATTCCGCTAATCCATTACTTTGCGAAAAATATGGACTACTTGTTATAGATTTAAATCCATATTCTTTTGCAAATTCATTAAATTTGGACTTGAACTGCGTGCCACAATCAGATCTCACTACTTCAGGAATACCGAACCTCGAAAACACATTTTTACACTGAATTATTACACTGTATTCTGTTAGATCTTTTAGTTTACAGATTTCTAAGAACCTAGAATAGTAGTCTATGATTACTAAATACCAGTTGTTATTAAACTTAAATAAATCCATGCCTACTTTTTGCCATGGCCTGTCAGGGATTTTTTCTACAACCATCTTCTCTTTGTGATTCTTGCTTGTTTCTATACACTTAGGACATGACTTCACTTGCTCCTCAATTTGTCGAGACAAGCCTAACCACCAAACCGATTGCCTTGCCCTTTCTCGACATTTAGAGATACCTAAGTGTCCTTCATGAATTCTTTTCAGTATATCTTTGTGCATGTTTTCTGGTATAACTATTCTTGAATTATATAAAAGGAGGTCCCTTTCCATCGAGAAACTATTTTTATACTGATAGTAATTCTTAAAAACCCCTAGTTGAGTTTTATTTGGCCATCCATTTGCAGTAAATGATTTTAAACCTATGCATATGTTACATTTACCCTGTTCCATATATATTTTGTCCAACATTTCGTTAGGTATTGTATCTGAAACTAGCATGTTGATGTTGCCCTCCTCCTCCTGTTCCATATCTGAAACTCCACAATCAGGCAGCGGCTGTCGCGATAGCGCGTCGGCCACTACCTGCTCCTTTCCTGGTATATATTTGACTTCATAATTGAATCTACTCAATTTAAGTCTAAATCTTAAAAGTCGAGGGCTTAAATCATCAAGCGGCTTAGTGTGTAATATCTGCAGAAGGGGTTTATGGTCAGTCTCTAATATTACATGTATGCCTAAAACATAATCTCTAAATTTTTCTACAGCCCAGACCAAGGCTAAACCTTCCTTTTCTATCTGTGCATAATGCTTTTCAGCATCTGTGAGTGTTCTACTGGCGTAAGTAACAATTGATCGATTACCTGCCCTATCTTCTTGCATAAGAGCTGCCCCTAATCCAAATGAACTACTATCTGCTGAGATTATTATTACTTTATCCACATCATAATGTGCTAGAGTAGGAGCATTTTGCAGTTTTTCTTTAATTTCATTGAATGCTTTAGTCTGAATAGGACCCCACACAAACATTTGATCTTCTTTTAACAAAATGTGCAATGGATTTAAAATTTCTGATTTATTTGGAATGTATCGACCTACAAAATTGACCATGCCTAAAAATTGAAGCAACTCTTTTTTATTACTTGGTTCTTTAAAGTTACTGATAGCTTTTGTTCGCTCGGGATCAATTTTTATACCACTAGCGTTGATCACGTGACCCAGATAACAAATCTCCTCAACCCCAAATAAACACTTATTTTTATTTATGGTTATACCTGCATTGTGAAGTCTTTTAAGCACTTCATGAAGGACCCTATCATGGTCTTCCTTAGTCGGTTCATAAATAAGAATGTCGTCCATGTGGATGGCTAGTTTCATGTCTTTAAATAGATTTGAAAACTTCATACTGAAGTATTCAGGCGCGCAATTCAATCCAAACGGAAGTCTGTTATATATATATCTACCAAAAGGTGTAATTATAGTAGTCAACTTTTTTGATGTATCATCCAGTTTAATCTGATGAAACCCTGAGGTAGCATCAATTTTAGAAAAGAATTTAGCTCCTTTCAGTTTAGCTAATGTATGCTCTATTTTAGGGATTGGATAGACCGGGCGCTTTATATTTTTATTAACCTGAGTATAATCACCACATATCCTTACTTTGTTATTTTTTAAAACAACTACGATTGGCGAGACAAAGTCTGTTGCTTCTTCAATAGGACTGACTATACCTAACTGCTCTAGTCTATCCAATTCCTGTTTTACTTTAGGCAGTAAAGGAATTGAAATATTGCGCGGTGAAGCCTGTATGAATGATTTTGGATTCTCTACCAAGTCAATATGAAATTCGTCTTTAAAAACTCCTAATTCGCTAAAAATACTAGGAAATTCTTTCTCAATATTTTCAGAGCCATTCATCCTAACTTCTGGCCCGGATACAGCACAGATTTTTATCAAATTCATACTGTCAATGGAAGTTCGTCCTAGTAGAGCTGTTTTTAACCCTTTAATTACATATACTTTACCTTGATAGGTATTATTCTTGTATTTCAACTCAAGATCTATGGTACCAGTGACATCTAAGCGAGATCCATCAGGTCCTTTCACTGTGTCTGCACATTTCACCAGCGGCAGTTGAAAGGAACTTGCCCAGTTTTCTGAGACTGCACTTATGTCAGCACCTGTGTCGATTAAAAAGTTCAATTTATCAATCAATAAATTATTTCTATAAACCTGTACATCAATCATAAAGTCTTCTTTCTTTTCACATAAACTAACCTCATGAGTGGTCCCTTTATTTACCTCCTCCTCTACCCTTCTAACACCCTTTGATCTACACACTTTAGCAAAATGACCAATTCTCTTGCAGTTGTGGCATGTTGAGTTATTGGCCGGACACATTTCCTTTCGATGACGCTCCAACCCGCAGAACCAGCATCTATTTCTCCTCTTTTCTTGCCTTGTTTAATTCTATTAACTTCGATTGTCTCGTTTCCCATCATCTTGCTTTCTTCTTTTTGAATTTCTGCTTGCCTACATATTAAAGTTGCATCTTTTAACGTGAGATCACTTTTTAACAGAAGTCGCTCGCTTACTGACTTGTCGCTGATTCCAATTACAATTTTGTCTCTTATTAGATCCTCTTTCAGAACACCATATTCACATTTTAGTGCTAGTTTGTGTATGTCTGTCAAGAATTCTTCCAGCTTTTCACCCTCCTTTTGAACTCTTGAATTAAATTTGTACCTCTCATATATGATGTTTTTCTTAGGTGAAAAGAAGTCGTCAAACTTGGAAAGCAAATCTGTGTAGCCGAGTTTAGTTCCGAACTGAATTATAATGTCTTCTGCCTTTTCCCCATACAATACAAAAGGCAATTCACCTTGTCGTTATCTTCTAATTTATCGTTGCCCGACAAGCTCATGTATCGCACGAATCTTGCTTTATACTTTTCCCAATCTTCAGGCTCAAAGCTAAATGTGCCCGGAGGCGAAATACGCAAGAATTTCGATTCCCGATCCTCTCCTTTTGCGCCATTGTTCTCGTTGGTTTTCTCCATTTTTTTTTTCTGAATTTTTTTGGACTCCGATGTTCCTTCGCAATATCTGAATAATTTACTTTGTCTGAACAATCTGAATAACGTTTTATTTAACCGCTGCCACCATGTTGTAATATGGTTTTCTTAATAAAACTAGCTTTTGCGTATGACCCAAATCACCATCTTTATTTCTCTCTTGCACCGACCCCTCCACAGATAAGCAAACATAAATACAGATACAACACTTGGCTTTGTGTGCTGGCGCAGAATCCTGCTGGAACACAAAATTATGACCTGAAAATAGCGTGTTGGGCAGATCTTTGACATGCTTATCCAAAACCGTCTCTAGGTACACTTTCGCACTGATTTTGACCCCTTTTTCGCAAAAATGAACCTCAGTTGGCCCGTAATAAGATCAGAGAATACTCTTCAGAGCTCCTAGCGTACACTCTATCATTATGTTTATTGTACTTCTCTTCAATATCGAAAATCTTTTCGTCTGTAAAGAGGATATCACGGGTCGATTTTTCGCGTACCGCTTTAACAACTTTCCCGGATCTTTAAACCTATTGTTTTTAGACGGGATTAAGTTAGTGCCCACTCTATTTTTTGTATGCTCGCAGACAAGATCTTCGTTTAAAACCTTTTTGACGGGGTTCTACTGACACCCATCTGCAAAGCCATCAATTCTGTTTCGGACAGATTTCTGCTATGCGTGCCTTGATCGCTTTATCACTGCTGGTATTTGTACGGAGCGAGCCGGCCATTCTTTTCTTGTCCTCAAACACTGGAGACTTCATGTACCTGTCAATCGTACGGTACACAAACCTAAGCGTTATATTTACATTTTTAGCAACTTGAAAATGGTTACTTGGCGAGTGCCCACAGCGGTGCAATGCTAAACAGCTATTCGGTTTTCTTTCAACGTCACTCCATCGTGAGAAATTGCAGCGAATGACTGTTTATTGTTTTAAAATAATTGACAAACATTCAAAAATGGATTCAATCAAATTTCTTAAAATCATGTTAAATTAAAAATAATGTGCCAGTGACAGAACTTTGGGACCGACTACGTATGTCTGTCTCATAATAAAGAATTAGACCTAAAGGGCGCCATATAAGGTACGATCCGTCTGTACGATCGATCTGATGAAATCGACGAATCGTACCGTGTGTGGGCCCTTAAAAGTCACAATGGAGAACGAAATGCAAACCTGTGACACGTGATGACGTGACACTCACGCCACTTGATGTGATGACTTTGACATGTTTACTTCGCAACGCCATATATATTCTCAGTAGGTAATTTATTCCATTTTTATTGAAAATACTCGCTAAATCCGAATTTTCTACCTACAAGTTGTCGACTCGGAACAAACGTCAACAACTGAAGATAGTTATAGTTGAAGGTAGTTGGTGATAGTTTTGAGTTTTTGATAAGATCCATTCAAGTTTTCCGGAAGACGTTTCTTTACACAGTCACATGGTCACAGTTCTTTGTAATGGATACTTTTTTGGCGTGACGCACGCGATGTGTTGAAGGCGAGCCGTATCTAAGAGCTAGCTAGTATGAAACGGAACGTTTATTAACTACCCAAGATGGGCGACTGCGGTTTGTTTGTCAGCCATTAGAATTTAACGAAATTCGCCATAATCCGAATTTGCGGATATATGTTGTCGACTCGGATCGACTATTTTTTACGCTCTTCAATTGATGTACATTTCGTTCGAGTCTACCGTACCCTGGACGAAATTATTAATATAGACTACTAGACCTAGGTTTACGCTAGCTGACACGGTTTGCACGGAGCTGGAGGAAACCTATTGAAAAATAGTGTGAGAGCAGCGCTAACTGCACGCGTCGCGTACGTCGGATTTTCCTGTAGGTAGATAAACCGCATCGCAGGACTGCGCCGCTCCGTGCACCCGCGCCAGAGGCGTGTAAAGCTGCGGCCGCTACGGGGGCTAATGGCCTACGACTGCTACGTGGCGCGTTAGGAAAACCTCAGAGGAAATCCGATATTTCTACAAACATTAAATAACAAAAAGGTTTAGATAAATATACAGTCAGTCAAATAAACCATCCCGCGTCATACCAACAGGGCTACTACGAAATTCGAAAATCGAAGTTCGTATCGTACCTTCCTTCTCACTCTCGTAGTAAATAATTATAAGCGTCGGTGGGTTGGTACGATACGAACTTCGATTTATGAATTTTGTAGTAGCCCTGCAGGTGCCCAATACACAATGAGGGCTAACCCAACAAACATTTTACAGGTGGCCACAACGTGCCAATTTTGACTTTTGGTTGTATAAGCTGGTCGTAAACACGTCGTTATCACATCGATATGACCGAGAAAAGGCCCATTTTATACGAATCTATGTCGTAATATAGTCACGTAGCAGTCCTATAAGTCACTGTATCAGTCGTGTAGTGGTCGTATAGAAATCGTGAGACATGGTGTCATGACCAATGTTCATGGAGTTATGGTGTTTATTACCGCTGTTTTACCGCATTTATCGAATAAAAGTGTTTATCGTGACTTTAATATGGTGGTTCTGTTTGTAAAGTTATCAGATAAAATGTAGTAAATTCAAACTAAAAACTGCGACGGACAATTACTTTAATCATAGCAAAGTAGAACAGCCATTTTTATATTTTATTATCTCTTCTTGTGACATCTTCGAACTCACGTACGACTAAGTAATGTACATTTATCTGTTGGAAATTAACGCTATCGAGTAATATGCCCTAGTCTTCTCAATATAATGAACGCGCCTTATAAATTTCTGTAAATTAAGCTATATTCTTTTCAATGTTTTAATGAACGTTTTAATAATTACCTTTAAACGTCTTAGGGTTTAAGATACAACCGTAATACAATATCTAAACGACTTTGCATTCTGTGAACTTTTCTTTTGTCAGCCATTTTAACGAAATTAGGGTTAGGTGAAATTTTTATAAATTTCAAATATTATATCAACGTTACAAAGCAAAGCTGTGTCACTAAAGTTATATACGTAATAAATAGTAGCATAAAAGTGTTCAAATCGGCTTATTATAATCTTAAAAAAGTGTAATTTATCACTTTTATACGATCGTCACGTAAAAGTAGTAGTCCTCGGGAATCTAATACGACA
>NC_133488.1:12577285-12602453 GCF_025370935.1 Choristoneura fumiferana | reverse complement strand
AGCATCACTCAAGAATGGCCTGACCTGTGCAGACAGAGCTCTATATATAGTTGGAGCAGATCCGACCCGAGTGTAGTTAATGTACACTTGTTAATGCACGGCCTGATAATCCGTGCTTGCACCCCGTACCTACCAACTAGCAGGGAACCAATAATGTACGCATTTTATGTAAGTATTTTTTTTACTAAAAATTGTATCGGTCTCACTTAACTGTATTTTTTTTTTAATGTAACTCGAAGTTCGTATCGTACCGTCCCTCTCGCTCTCCTAATAAATAGTAAGTGTCAGCGCCGTTCGCAAGACCGGCAGATTGCTGATTTGGGACCATTTCGTGACATGCATAACTATTTTTTATTTCATTTTATTTTTATTAATATTCTTATCCATGTCACGTCACGTCATGTCATGTCACGAATAAATGTTTTCTTTCTTTCATTCTTACGCGCAATAATGTACGACGTGATAATCCGAAGCATTATGTCTTCCGATCATCATGCCTTACGATTTCCGTGATTGAAATAAAAAAATACCTAGCGAGCAAGACTGCCGCCCTCGCCCTTCAACCTAACCCGGCCGGGTCGGATCTGCTCCGGCTATATCGATCTCGCTCGCTACGCTCGCTCGATCCGCGGCGACAAATGTCTATTCATTCGAATCGATTGGATTCAGATTATCACGTCGTACATTACAGCGCGCGCAATATTTTGTACGCAGAGATAATGCGCGACCATGATAAATGATAATGTACATTATTGCGCGTACATTCCGAGTTGTACATTATTGTTTCCCTCCAACCCGGCTGGGTTAGGTTGAAGGGCGAGGGTGTGCGAGCAGCCTCACTCGCCGCTCCCTTCATTTTTTTTTTTTTTTTATTCGACTGGATGGCAAACAAGCAAGTGGGTCTCCTGATGGTAAGAGATCACCACCGCCCACAAAGGCATGATAATCGGAAGACATAATGCTTCGGATTATCACGTCGTACATTATTGGTTCCCCTGCTTCGTCTGCAGTTCGGTACGAGGTGCACGAATTAGGCAGTGCATTATTTAAGCGTGTACTATTCGTACATTAATTACACCCCTTTTATTGGCATCTCGCTTTTTAGGTACTTAGCTCGATCAAAAAAGCAACCATGTCACAGACAATATATAATAGTACTAACCATGTCTTGAACCAATACAGTATGTTGGCATACAAGAATGAAAACAATAAATCTCAGAACAATAACAACCTGTGTTATTCTTCTGAGCAATAAATACAATAAGTATTTGCTATGTTGACTGCTTAGATATCAGTGGTTTTTTGACAGCTAAGGTATTTGCCCTTTAAATATAATAATGTTGGAAAATTCTCAGCACCGTTTCCCTGGATTATGCACTGCTATTTGCGTTTAATGCTATCTAGTCATAATGTAGTAAAAATCTCAGCAACATCTAGTCATAATCCTGGATTTTGGCTTTGTTCCGGTGGAAATTTTTTAGTATGGTGATTGTCCTTACTATATATGGTCCTTGTTGTTAATTACAAAAAGAAAAAAATGAATTTTATTACTATTCAACTTTATTAAAATGAAACTAAATAGAAATGTATGTTTTCATGGAAGCAGCACTATTACAATTTTAAGTTCTTTGTCATGTCCAAAACTTCTCTGTAGGGGGGGTCAATGGGTGCTTGAATTGGTTCTTTGTATTCATATGACGTTTGTCCTTCTAACAGCAGGGGATATGAGGTATCAGAGTCATATGCACTCAAGTCTCCGCAGGCATTAAAAGGCACTATAAATCTATTAGGGCCTATGAACTCATTAAAGTCACAATATTTATGATCTAGTAATGGGTTGACCATGGTGGGTATATAACCATCAGTGGTTGGTATTGTTGACAAATAACAAATGCTTCTATACTAGATGTCCTCGAGCTTCGTGGCTTACTAATTGTAACAAACTTGAAAAACTGTTTAAGCTGTGAATACAAGAGTGAAACATCTTTTCCTCTGAATATTTTGGCAACAAATACACCACCATCCTTAAGGACATGTGTTGTTATGTTCAAAGCAGCCAATAGAAGTTGTGATTGAACATATTCGTCAATATCATGTAGGCCAGTTACATCTGGTGCTCCATCACACACAACTAAGTCCGCCTTTAACCCTTCGAATTCTTTGATAATTTCATTTGCAGTGGATACTTTGGTTATGTCACCTTGTATTTGTTTGACACCAGGTAGAGCAGCCATAGCTTGTAAATCAACAGCTACTATCTTCACGTCGTCGTCGTTTTGAGTATTTTGCCTCAGCTTCTTGGTCAGTACTTGGCTCCAACTGCCTGGAGCCGCGCATAAGTCGACAGCGCGTAGCACACCTTCAAATATATTGTGTTCTTCATTGATTTGTAATAATTTAAATGCACTCCTGGCGCGCCAACCTTCTTCCTTGGCTAACCTATAGTATATATCCCGTTTATCCTTCGATGTTTTACCCATTTTAAGTAGTGATACAAGATACAAGAATAGAGCCCAGCGTTTCTGCTAGATTTTCGAAGTAGGTAAGTCACAAAATAGAATACTTAAGTCTTAGTTCCAAAGCAAATTGATTTTACTTCGTCAGTTAAATAAGTGCGAATATAAATTTCACACACTTATGGTTTTAATGTTAAATTTACAAAAAACATTTATTTAAATAGTTTAGAAACACGATACATCACAATACTCTTTGAACACGACACACGCATGAATAATTGGTCCAAATTGGTCCAAATTTGGGGGTAACCTTTTCTTTCTTTCCCTTGGGGACCTGTAATGCTCGACCCTGTACTGCTCAGCCATCACTGTACAACCTGATAAGATAATACGAACTCATTTTAGATTAGAATTATCAAGTCGTACAATATTAGGTCGTGCATTATTAGGATGTCCAAATTTTTGCTCGGCCTGTTAATGCTCGACCCAGGACCAAATTAAGTTCGTTCGTTTTTTAGAAAAATATGGCTCTGTCCATTGGAGGAGAATTTTGCCAGTGTCTAGTAGGTTTTGCCATAGGTACTTATACTCTTTGGTTTTGCCGTTGTACGGTAAAAAAAATCTAGAAAGCGAAATATGAGAGGTAATGGTGGATGAACGATGACAGCGCGAATCCCAAATTAAGCTATTTCTACTACATTTATTAATATTCGGTGTGCCTATCAATCGTGACAATCGATTGCTTGCTGTCAAAAGTGTGCTCCGATTATTAGGTCGTACAAAATCAAGTTGTCCCATAGCACCTTGAACATTATCGGTTGGGCTACTATGAAACTCGAAGTTCGTATCGTACCGTCCCTCACGCTCTCGTATTAAATAGTATAAGTGTCAGAGAGACGGCACGACACGAACTTCGAGTTTAGAGTTTCGTAGTAGCCCTGCAGACTTGATCATCGAGTTTTTTTTTGTTGATATGGCATTTGCTGCGACGCACTTTGCCAATGTCACGTCAGATTGCGTGATTTTGATCGATAGATTTCAATCAATGTATTATATATCTCAGAGCAAGAAAACACAGTAGGTGTATAGTCATGTCACACATTAGGCAGCGGCCACGTGAAATCGCTCGACGCTCGTTTTCATCCGTGTCAAATCGGGTCACGTCAACGTGACATTATGACTTCACACATTCACAACATGTTCTCAAACCAGTGTTGCTAATTTATCAGCTTTGTCGCTACAAGTAACGACTTTTGCTTAAGTCTTAGTGACTAAAAAAAAGTTTTGACGACAAAAAGGAAATAGTTCCTTTAGGGGCATACATGTCCAAATGTCAGAAAGTCCAGGTGTCACATTGTCCATGGTCAAAAAATCCATGGTCAAAAAGTCCGAAGGATGAAACATCCTAGTGTCTGAAGGCCTGAATCCCATAATGTCTCATTGTATAAAAATATGACTAATACAACTAAATGATAAATATAACTGAAATAGATTAGAGAGCTAGATTGCTCATCTGCATTATTTCGTCTATTATCCAACACCCTGAGGCCCATTCTCGGTAAGATCCAAATGCATCTATGATGCTTCGTACATGTCGTGTCGAGTCGACGAGAATTGACCAGCTGATCCAGTCATGCAGATGGACTGGGGCCTCATTCTGCACTGTCTCTTTCCATATTGTTATCGTATTGTCTAAGTGGTGGCAGCTTTTATTGACTTGACAGTAAAGGTTGAAGTCGAAAACAGTTCGATTGCAATAGGTGTAAATGAAACCAAAATAGAACGAGACCTCTGGACTTTCGGACATATGGACTATCCGACATTAGGGCATTATAACCTTCGAACTTTTTGACAATGGACAATGTTAAACCTGGACTCTCGGACTTATGGACTATCCGACATTAGGGCATTATAACCTTCGAACTTTTTGACAATGGACAATGTGACACCTGGACTCTCGGACATATGGACTATCCGACATTAAGGCATTATAACCTTCGAACTTTTTGACAATGGACAATGTGACAACTGGACGTTCTGACATTTGGACATGTATGCCCCTAAAGGTTGATCTACCGTCTACGACAAATGGTTGTTTTACTGTATCCTCCAACTATTCAAATAAAAGTAAAAATAAACTCCCAAACCCGCGTCTAATACATAGTTAAAGCTCAAGGCATTCATTTATTTATGCTCTAGCTTTAGCTTTTTAAAAAAAAGCAAATCAAGATATCCAATTTTCTTTTTTTCAGTGAATTCGGAAATCTTCTAATTTGTTGTTTTTTTTTCGTATCCCAACTTTGCAGACCACCAAGTGGCCTTTTGCTTGAGTCTCTCACAGACAAAATCCTGAGTCCGCTCGCTCCTGCCTGGTGGAATTAATTTTAGCGACTTTCTAGCGACTTGATTTTGAGTTTAGTGACTCGAGTTTTTAGGAGTTGGCAACACTGTCACAAACTTTGTTTGTTTGTAGACTGTAGTTGTAGTCACAGATTACAAGAATAGTAGCTAGCTGGTTGTTACTTTGTAGTTTAGCATGTCAATATCATAGTTAATCAGTGAAATAACGAATAATAAATATTTTATGCTGTAAACGGTACCATTTTAGATAAAATGGAGTTAAATACTGGAACGAAAGAGATATTGTGGTTTGTGTTGGAAGAATGGAAGCTTATATTGTTTCTCACAATAATATTTAGTCTTTTTATGTACTACACTAATACGTTTGAATTCTTTGAGAAAAAAGGTGTAAAATTTATGAAGCCACTTCCCGTAGTTGGAAATTTCGGCGCCCGCTTGTTAGCAAAGAAATCATTCCATCAATTTCAATATGATGTGTACCAATTTTTCAAAGGAAGTCCTTATGGAGGTGAGTTCATTTCTTTTTCATTTTAATGATTACTTCAAATCTGGCAGGTTAATTTTAGAACCACTTGCAGCTGTTGAATTGACTTTTAATTGATACCTACATGCTTAGAGCTCCAACCAAAAAAAAAAGGCTTTAACAATGACAATTTGACTATATGTACGAAGTTTTCATCAGCTAAGCAGCTTCTGTTAAAAATGTTTTCCCAAGCTAACTAGGCGTATAATAGGAATAAGTTGCAAAACGAAATTTGGGGCAGATAACAGGTGCCTTCTTGAAAAGTATAAAAAAATATCATTCTTTCTTCAGGTATATTTGAAGGGAGGAGGCCTGTTCTGTATGTGTTTGATACTGAACTCATCAAAGCGGTAACCATAAGAGATTTTGACCATTTTGTTGATCGTAATACATTCAGTACAAATGAACCACGGTACTTGAGCCAGTCTCTACTTAATTTAAAGGTAAGTATTTTTAAAAATATTATTTAAAGTAGTGGTTGGCAACCAGTAGACCTCCTCCTTGTGGCCCGCAACTGTTTTAAAGTCAAAGTGCTAACTTTGACTGAAAGTTATGAACAAAACTCTCACCTCTAAACTCTACTCTGGCCTACCTAGACATACAAATTTTTTCAAGACTTATTTAACATGCAATACTTAGTTTGTTTTGTTTGGTCCAAGCTTAAAGTAGTAATATCACCAATTTCCAGTAAATGGATTGACTTGAAATTTGATAATTATACAATGTGTCTACCTTCTGGACAAAGGTGCATAATAGTACATTGTGTCTTAACCTTTTCGATGTCAACAACATATCGTCGCTCGGCAGGCAAAAGTACTAAAGCGACACTTCGTCAACTTTACAGGAGAGCGATTTAAAGTTTTTTTTTTACGAAAAAAAATCATAACTTTTTAACCAGACAACCAATTTTGAAATTTCCAGGAATATATGACACATAATTTAATAGACTATAATAAGGTTTTAATAATTCATAGCAAAATCTACTGGTTTAGGAGATAAGTGTCGCTTTAGTAAATTGACCCCTAGTCATCGAGCAAATGCAATCAGGCAAAAAGACTAAACGTAAAAATTGACCTCAAACGTCATATTTTCAATTAACTAATGTGATTTTACGTCTCAATAAATTTAGTATGTTTTTACTAACAACACACATTTTTTTTCTTATCAAACTGTTCGTAATGCTGATTTACCAAATCGCAAGGCAAAAAATATTCCAAAGTACCTACTGAACAGAAATTAGATAAATAATATTAATCCTACTAATATTATAAATGCGAAAGTTTGTGAGTGAGTGAGTGAGTGAGTGAGTGAGTGAGTATGTTTGTTACTCTTTCACGCTGAAACGGCTGGACGGATTTGGATGAAATTTGGTATGTAGATAGCTGAACATCTGGAATAAAACATAGGCTACTTTTTATCCCGATATTCCCACGGGATAGGGATAAAATCTCGAAATATCAACCGCTGGGCTTAGAGTCATGAAATTTGATAAGTAGGTAGCTGGACGTTTGAAATAACACATAGGCTACTTTTTATCCCACGGGATAGGGATAAAATCTTGAACTAATAACCGCTGGGCTTAGAGCCCTGAAATTTGGTATGTAGATAGCTGAACATCCTTTCCTTACTATTATAAAGGGGAAAGTGAGTTTGTTTGTTTGTTTGTTTGTTTGTTTGTTACGCTTTCACGCCGTAACTACTGCACCGATTCCTATGAAATTTTGCATACGTCATACTAGAGGTCCAGAATAAATAATAGGATATTTTTTATCCCGAAAAAAATTGCCATTCCCAAGGGATGACCAAAAGTTTGTTTTTGTATTCTAACCGCTGAGCTGACTCTCTACATAGACTATGAATGCACATTACACAAAACGTTTTTTTAATAATGTGTTAAAAAGCATGCTTGCTTGCTTGCTGCACCATTTCTTGCATAATCACATGCTTGCTTACACGATTGCTTCCAAGCTTGCTTGCATGCTTGCTTGCATGCTTGCTTGCATGCTTACTTGCATTGCATGATTGAATGCAGGCTTGAATGCATGCTTACTACTAGCACTATTTCTTGCAAAATTTTATGCTTGCTTGCATGCTTGAGTGCATGCTCGAATGCATGCTTGCTTGCACTATTCCTTGCATAATTACATGCTTGCTTACATGCTCACTTGCATGCTCACTTGCATGCCTGCTTGCATGCCTGCTTGCATATTTGTTTGCCTGCTTGCATGCCTGCTTGCATGCCTGCTTGCATGTTTGTTTGCTTGCTTGCATGCTTGCTTGCTTTCATGCTTGAATGCAGATTTGAATGCATGCTTGCTTGCACCAGAGCTTGCAACATTCCTTACATAATTACATGCTTGCATGCTTGCTTGCACGCTTGCTTGCACGCTTGCTTGCACGCTTGCTTGCACGCTTGCTTGCACGCTTGCTTGCACGCTTGCTTGCACGCTTGCTTGCATGCTTGAATGCATGTTTGCTTGCATGCTTGCTTGCATGCTTGCTTGCATGCTTGAATGCATGCTTGCTTGCATGCTCGAATGCATGCTTACTACTAGCACTATTTCTTGCAAAATTACATGCTTGCTTGCATGCTTGAATGCAGCTTTGAATGCATGCTTGCTTGCACTATTCCTTGCATAACTACATGCTTCCTTACATGCTTACTTGCATGCTTGCTTGCATGCTGACTTGCATGCTTACTTGCACGCTTGCTTGCACTATTCCTTGCATAACTACATGCTTACTTGCATGCTTGCTTGCATGCTGACTTGCATGCTTACTTACACGCTTGCTTGCATGCTTGCTTGCATGCTTGCTTGCATGCTTGCTTGCATGCTTGCTTGCATGCTTGCTTGCATGCTTGCTTGCATGCTTGCTTGCATGCTTGCTTGCATGCTTGCTTGCATGCTTGCTTGCATGCTTGCTTGCATGCTTGAATGCATGGTTGCTTGCATGCTCGAATGCATGTTTACTACTAGCACTATTTCTTGCAAAATTACATGCTTGCTTGCATGCTTGAATGCAGCTTTGAATGCATGCTTGCTTGCATGCTCGAATTCATACTTGCTTGCACTATTCCTTGCATAACTACATGCTTACTTGCATGCTTGCTTGCATGCTTGCTTGCTTTCATGCTTGAATGCAGATTTGAATGCATGCTTGCTTGCACCAGAGCTTGCAACATTCCTTACATAATTACATGCTTGCATGCTTGCTTGCACGCTTGCTTGCACGCTTGCTTGCACGCTTGCTTGCACGCTTGCTTGCACGCTTGCTTGCACGCTTGCTTGCATGCTTGAATGCATGTTTGCTTGCATGCTTGCTTGCATGCTTGAATGCAGCTTTGAATGCATGCTTGCTTGCACTATTCCTTGCATAACTACATGCTTCCTTGATGCTTGCTTCTTTGAAATGTTAATGGGTTAACGCGAGCGAAGCCGCGGGTAAAAGCTAGTTAATTATAATAAATATTAATCATCTATGCTAAAATTTCAATAACTTAACGTTAACTGTTACTAACACTAGACTTTTGTTAATATTATAAGGTCAAGTTAGGTAATATCACAAAGGCACCATCTGATTTCTAACTAATGCTCAAAAGGTTTTTTTTTTCACTATTATTTTTTGAGGTATTTTATTATTATCATGTCCTAGTAGTTGGGTATTATATAACATAGCATGTAATATATACAATAGCAGTATAAGCTATATTAGAACTGTTTACAAAGGATGAATAATAATTAAGTAGAAAACCCTTTTATTTTCATTTAAGCAAATACGCTTAGTGTTTAAGGATGAAATATACGTTACCTTAATTTTTATGTAGTAATAACATAGCATTTCAACAAAAATTTCAGTACAATTTTTTTCTATGTTATACAAATAAATCATTCATTCAACATTATAGTACTTATTAGTACCTAATAAGTAAGAAACCTGAGTAGCGAACTGATGCGTCATGGTTGCTATAGCAACTTTAGATATATTTTTATACATATAACGATTAAGAAATATAATGCACTATTGGTACAACAAAATTTGTTATATTCTCATGATCTAACTATCCGGTATCATGGACTTGTAATATACCAAACTATTAATATACTAAGGGGCTGTTTCACCATCCATTGATTAGTGTTAACTGGCGGTTAGGTGTGATGCCGTCTCTATTTGTTTTGTTCGAATAGACGGAGACGGCATCACATTTAACCGTCGGTTAACGCTAATCAATGGATGGTGAAACAGCCCCTAACAGTAATATGGTATAATGCCAAATGAAACGTCGTGAGACCTTTGCTGAGATTTAAGGACTGCGCTAAGTGAGACATGGCCGTCTTCAAAATTGACCACCTAGACTGAGAAAAGCTGGCGGAAAAATGCACTGATTGGCGCAGACGTGTGTTGGAGGGCCGCAAGTATTGCGATGAAGGCTTGCCTGGCTCAATGCACTTGTTGACAAGAGACAGAAACGACACCAAGGCCGTTCTGCACCAACATCCGCAGACTTCGCTTGTCAGAGATGTGGACGGACATGTCGCTCTCGCATCGGTCTAGTCAGCCACCAAAGACGTTGTGCACAGGCAACACGCCAAAATTCGTCTGGAACAGACGCGTAGGCCTGATTGATGGTATAATGTATGTGATATAACCTATGTTCGATATAACGTTCAGTGGGTATAATGAATTACTGGTATTTATCCAAATATCTTATATCTAGTGAAAGTATATCTAAAGTTGTTATACTGGTCATAACACACCCTGATGGCCATTCGGTTCCACCATGGAGCCGCAGCTGCATTTATGAGGCACACAAACATCGCAGCCCAGGCGGAGAGCTACTGCCACCCGCAATGAGTCGTTGTCCAAGAGTGTTCCCAAATAAGGAACAGGCAACGCCTATAACCACGTTCCCGCTTTGACTTTTGATGCCGACTTCAGCCTGGCCAAACCCACCCCAGTGGTTACACCCATAGGCCGTGCCAGAGCGTCCCTAGCCCCCTCGTCATCCCAAACTCATTGTATCTGCGGAGCCCCGTGCAGTGACGCCAGTCTCATTCGCCTCGCCAGTGCATCATCTACATACGAAATGGTATTGGTAACCTTTATGAGATTTAAAAATTTAAGAGATAAGGCCACCAACTCCATGTGCCGATCCGAGGAACGCTGGCAAGCCCACATCCGCCGCACGCCGCAAACCGAGACCACCGTTACATATGGGCAAGGACGCTTGGACCCATTGCTCATCCGCAAGGGACACGTTCAATACAGTCTCCTTTGTATCTCTCAACGTGACGTCAAAAGAAGAAGTTTTACCCGAACACAACCATTGGAGTGGTTTTCAAAAAATAGGTTACTTTTGGAACCAGGAAGAAAGACCTTAAAGAAGTTAAAGAAGGAGAACAGGCGGGTCAGCAGCAGTAAACCTGTCCCATATTCGCCTTCAGTCCTATACCTCTCAAAGGGGAGGGGGGGAGGGGGGAATAAGGAAAGCCAAGTCCTGCTTTATGACCTTAGGCTCCTTAGGTGCCATCATCTAAATACCAAAAATTAAGAGGTGATTTCAGAAACGAACAGTGCTTCATGAATAGCAAGACTGAAGGTAAGCGGTCCAAGCTGATCTCCCTGATGCGCACCCACCTGCGAAAGAATTTGAGAATCGCCGTAGACAAGGTTAGAAGGAGAATGATAGACCTGGTGTAAAGAAGGTACAGGGTGGGAATGTATTTTTCCACTTCACCCAACAGAACACCCCTCTCGCCAGTATTGGACGCGTTCTTGAGATCCTACTTCAAGACGACACAGTCTGGATTTCCGGGTTCCGTGACGAAAGTGCGTGTTGTGGATCGTGACCTCACACCCCCCTCATTGTGCCAAAACCCAGCTGAAAATGAGCTGGTCGAATTACGTCTAAGCCCACGGGTGACACATTATGGAATGACCCTAGTGCTCGCACCACATCCTCCAAGTTTACCGGCAAGGCTTGAATGGACCGATCCGGCTCCCGATGGAAATTTAACGTGCGGGACGCGGGAGGATGCTTCGTACGCAAGAACACAAGCGTCTCAAGACCCGGAGGTGCTACCGAGTCATCTGATATTAGCACGCGAACGGCCCCCCACACACCGGCCTCATATACTTTGGACTCGATAGTCTTAAGGACAAAATGCGACCTGGAGGAAGCCTGTCCGTCACTATTCAACCAAGTCCCATGTTCAAGTTTGGTCTCAGTTTGCTGCGTGTGGAGAATGTGGGCTTGCCAGTCTTGCTCGCATCAGCACATGGAGTTATTATAGTGGCCTTGTCTCTTAAAATTAAAAATTCTTTTGAAGATGGGGTTACCATTCCGTTTGTGCATGGTGCACTGGCGAGGTGGACGGCTCGACACCTAATAGCGTCGCTGCCTCGGGCTCCGCTGATATAACGAGTTTGGGATGATGTGGGGGCTAGAGACGCTCTGGCACTTGTGGGTGGGTGTGCCACTAGGGTGGATTTAGCCAGGCTGAAGTCGGTATCAAAAATCAAAGCGGGAGCGTGGTTATGGGCTTTGCTTGCTCCTTATTTGGGAATACTTCTGGACAACGACTCATTGTGGGTGGCAGTAGCTCTCCGCCTGGGCTGCGATGTTTGTGTGCCTCATAAATGCATCTGCGGCTCCAAGGTGGAAGCAAATGGCCATCAGGGCTTAAGATGATCGGTATAATAAATAACACATAATTTCACAATATTATGCTATAAGTATTTAGTAGTATAATGTGTAGATATAATTTAGTTTTCTTTATGAAATCGTTGGAGTTGCAATTCTAACCTAACCTAGTTTTCAGGCAGTTTCGTTTCTTGATAGGGTCGCAGTTCTAACCTAACCTACTTTTTGGCATAGTATTACGTATTCCAGATTATACCAATAATTCATTATACCCACTGAAAGTTATATCTACCAATAATATATCTAAAGTTGTTATACCTAGCACCGGTACGCACCCTGGCCATTTCACGCGTTGAGTTCTTGTCGGTGTTCAGGAAAATTTCCGCGCCACTACGCTCTCTTTGACATACTGAAGAGGGCTTTAATATCCGCCAACATCCTCTGCGTTCTGGAGCCTCCGGTCCTCTGTCGAACCGACAGCAAAAGGCCAGATGGCTTAACTTTAGTGCCATGGCAGAACGGGAAGTGTTTGCTGTCGGACGTTACGTGCGTCAGTACTTTCGCCGCCTCGCACCTCAGCTGAACAGTACGCGGCAATCCGCGGTGGATTTTGCGGTCAAAAAACGGGAGAATTATTCGGCACTGAGTAACTATTATTTGTTCCTCTTGCGTTTGAGGCTATTGTTTACATTCGGGAAGTGGGACGTCGAATTACGGAAAGGGGTCTCACACGCTCACGCCCGCGCGGATTCGTACCCTGGTGGCCTGGTGCAAAGATTGTCTATCGCCATTCAACGTGGTAATGCGGCCAGTTTGATGGCTACCTTTGCGCCAGGGACAACTCGAGGGGGCCTTCTGACTAAACTTAAGCTATTTATGTAACATTAATAAAACAAATTAAACTTCTTACTCTAAATTTCAAATACTTAGGGCCGAACATCATCTTTATTCGATGCAAACAGAACCGTATCGATCAAATTATAATTATAAAATTTTGAAATAGATTTTACTATTGAGGTTGCCTGGTAGAGATCCCTTAAAGGGATAAGTCCGCCTTTGTACAAGTATCTCAAAATTTTGTCAATTGTGTTGTGTTTCTTTTCTTTTGTACAATAAAGAGTTTACATACATACATACTATTTTCTTTTATCCTTTGGCAACATAAAAAGAACTTTAAGTTTTAAGGAATAATAATAATAAAGTTATAAATCTTAAGAAAATATGATGTTTCTATATACCAAACATCGAATTGCAATGATATTTTACTACGTATATATACTAAACGCTTTTTTAATACACGATAAAGGTCAAGAGTAATGACTAATTTCACCAAATCTATAATATTTCGTGAAGTTTTTTTGCTAATCCTATTTGAATGTATGCTTTTGTATATGTTAAAATGGCTAAAATGCCAAACGTATGTTTTAGTTTTTAAGAACAAATAGCTAAATTCTTATAAATGAATTCTTATCAATACAACCAAACGACTAAAGGTGTATAAAACTTCAACTCGGGGAGGGCATAATTACTAAAGTGACAAAGGTATTTTCTTTTTTTTTTGCACAAAATACTAAACGTCCAACATTTGTAAACTAGAAAAATGGCAAAAGACTGAACGACAGTAAATCGAAAAATGGCAAAAAGGTAACAGTACTAAAATGAAAATAATGAAAGTGATGCTGCATTAAGTGATTTGCTTCCCAAATTTAAGCGTTTTTTGAAAGACTAAAGCGCCAAAAAAAAGTTAAATTTTGCTCCAATCACTTTGAAACCTAGACAGTTTGATGCAGAAAAATTCGCTGATTCTGGTGATATGCATAACTCATTTTAGCCCAAAGTGTCGCTTTAGTACTTTTGCCTGCCGAGCGACGATATATATGCACCGCAGGTTCCATGCCATCAACCTATATAAACGTCCAATACTTCAGTGCAAAAGCAACCTTCATTCGGAATGTGTTAAGGTTAAATTTTAGGCATTGCAATATAGAAGTTGTGATGTCTTTTGTATTTGACTTGGTGGCAAAAAGGTTAAGGGCAGTAAATAAGGAATTACAAACGAGAGTCTATTAGAAGCCTGAAGGCTTTAATGAGTCGAGGTATGTAATTTCAGTACCGCTTGTGCAACATACAATGTTTTTCATCATAATTACTATTTAGTATAGTACATTGTGTCTTAAGGGTGGCAAATAAGGAATTACAAACGAGTGTCTATTAGAAGCTCAATGTCGAAGACTGAGGGCTTTAATGAGCCTGGGCGGTGTTAATCCAGTTTGTTCCTGTAATCTTTATTATGTCATCACCTGGGTGGTGTTAATCCAGTTTGTTCCTGTAATCTTTATTATGTCATCACCTGGGTGGTGTTAATCCAGTTTGTTCCTGTAATCTTTATTATGTCATCACCTGGGTGGTGTTAATCCAGTTTGTTCCTGTAATCTTTATTATGTCATCACCTGGGCGGTGTTAATCCAGTTTGTTCCTGTAATGTTTATTATGTCATCAGCCCATCGCTGCTTTGCTCTTCCTTTCGATCATTTACAAACTGGTCCAGCCCATTTTGTAGATTCCACCTTCTTTCATTTAATCTAGCAATGTGGCCTGCCCATCTCCATTTTAGACATAAAGCATGTTGTAGAGCATCAGTAATATTAGTTCTTCTTCGTAATTCTTCATTTCTGGTTTTTTGTATTTTCTTTAGCTGTAAGATACTTCTTTCCATGGAGCGTTGACAAGTTGCTAATTTAGTTTTAATTTTTTTGGTGTAAGACCATGTTTGACTTCCGTATGTCAAGCATGCAAGAATTTAGGTGTCCATTATTATTCTTTTAAGTTTTAGATGGTAGTCACCTTTCAGTATTTCTTTCTGGTTCCAAAACTTTTTCCAGGCGCTGCTGATCCTTCTGTCTACTTCCTCTTCGTTACTTTTCTTACTGAAAGACATTCTTTTCTTCACGGTAGATATAGCCATTTACATAATCAATAGGGCTACCTGACACTTGTATTGTTTTCCTGTCATGGTTTGTCATTATTTTTGTTTTGCTAGAATTCATGTGTAGCCCTATTTTCTTACTTTCCCTGTCTAAGGATTCAAGCATATTTTCTAGCTCAGTTGATGATTTGGCAAACAGCACAATGTCATCTGCAAATTTGAGGTGGTTTAGATGACGGCCTCTTATCATAATGCCTTTATTTACCCAATCAATGTCTTTAAATATTTCTTCCAACACAGCAATAAACAGCTTAGGTGACAGGGGGTCACCCTGTCAGGCCCCTCTTTCTATCGGTATAACTTCTCCTTTGCTTTCGAGTCTTACTCTGCTTTTGCTTTGAATATATATATTTGTAAAAGAAAAACTAATATTAATTCAAAAATTCCCGATACCGCTGGCTGCGCTCTTCGCAGAGCGCGCGCAGCTGTATTATAATTTTCATCACACTTGCTCGTAAACAGTGTTGAAACATGCAGACTACCAAGGTTGCAACCCCCCAAATAAAACCCTCGACCTTAATGTGCTTGTCATGAAACCCGTGGTCAGTATATGAGTCGTTGCCCGTACTAATTTTCTTGTCATGAAGCCCAAGGTCGGTAAATGAGTTTGTTACTGCATGGCGTGCAGGAGCGCGGCGCGCGCACGTGCACATGCTGTGGGGGAAGGGGGGCGCGGAGCTGGCGCTGCCAAGAGCGTATTCAGCGGTATCGGCAATTATTGAAAAAAAATTAGTTTTTCTTTTTACAAATATACAATTTTACTCGCAAATGTGATGAAAAACATTGTATGTCGCACGGGCGGTACTAGAATTACGAACATCGACTCATTAAAGCCTTCAGGCTTCTAATAGACTCGTTCGTAATTCCTTATTTACCTACCATGTACTATTACCGACGTTGGGTTTCATGACAAGAAAATTAGTACGCGCAATGACTCATTTACCGAACTTGGGTTTTATGAGAAGAAAAAAAGGTCAAGGGGTTTTATTTGGGGGATTGCAACCAAGGTAGCCTGCATGTTACGACACTGTTTACGTGCGAGTGTGATGAACAAATAAACTAGATCTGCATAATGGGAATAACAAGGGGAAAAAAAACTTATAGTGACTATTATTCTTGCCCTTTTGCAGGGTTCAGAATGGAAAGGAGTTCGCAGCAAATTAACACCAGCATTTAGTTCGGCTCGCTTAAAAAACATGTTACCTATGATTGAAGTGTGCTCTCAACAAATGGTGGAATTTTTGAGGCAATATGGTATAAATAGTTTAGTTTTTATGACTTGTATTGTAGATAGTTAAATGGGTGGATCAACTATCCATCCCAGCCTATATACGTCCCACTGCTGGGCACAGGCCTCCTTTCAGAACAAGATGGCTTGGGCCATTGGGAGCAACTATATCTTGTTGTTATTCTGTCCCGTCAGCCAGGGGACAAAAGTAGTATAGTTTAATAGAAGAAATGTATTACATTATAATAACATGCTTATTAGATGACCAATTATAGAAGGGGCTTAAAACTACGACAAAAATTCATGTTTGATAAATTATAATCCTATAAACTTAGTTTAAAGAGTGACTCAGGAGACTGTAACTATAGCAACAAGTGACAGGAAGAAGTTGATCAACCCAAATATACAACAATATACTAGTATTTTGCAGATCATAAATATCCAAAAGGCTCTAAAGCATTTAAAGTACTTACATTGCAATTAAGAGCCCGTTCCCACTTATTGGGTGTTGGTTCCGTTTCGTGTTGGATGTTGGTCATTTCTATAGAAAATCGGTGTTGGTTAGGTGTAAATAATAGTACATTACTGCAGAGGCCATGAAGTAAGGTATTGATGGACGAGTTCGGGGTAGACGGCCGAGTCGTAGACGAGGCCGATAAAAACGAGTCCAGCAATCCCTGTTCTGGCCGAGGCTTGTATAGTGCTTTTCCTCAAACCAATGTGAGGAAATATTTCATCCATCCATCCACCATCCATCCATCCATCCATCCTCCCGTCCCGTCTGGCCGTCCGCCATCCGTCCGTCCGTCCATCAGTCCGTCCGTCCGTCGTCCATCCATCCGTCCTTCCATCCGTCCATCCATTCCATCCATCCATCCGTCCGTCCTTCCGTCCATCCGTCCGTCCGTCACAGTCCGTCCGTCCGTCTTGCCGTCATTCCGTCCGTCCGTCCATCAGTCCGTCCGTCGTCCGTCCATCCATCCGTCCTTCCATCCGGGTCCTCATCCATCCATCATCCGTCGTCCTTCCCGTCCATCCATCCGTCCTTCCATCCGTCCATCCATCCATCATCCATCCATGCCATCCACCGTCCATCCTTGTTCATCCTTCCGTCCATCCATCCATCCGTCCATCCATCCATCCATCCATCCATCCATCCATCCATCCATCCATCCATCCATCCATCCTCCATTCCGTCCGTCCGTCCATCAGTCCGTCCGTCCTTCCGTCCGTCCATCCATCCGTCCTTCCATCCGTCCATCCATCCGTCCATCCATCCGTCCATCCATCCATCCATCCGTCCGTCCGTCCGTCCGTCTGTCCTTTCGTCCATCCGTCCGTCCGTCCATCCATCCGTCCATCCATCCATCCGTCCGTCGTCCGTCGGCATCGCATCGCATCGCAATCGCAAAATGCTTACAGAGTAGTGGTGGTTGGCTGTTGTAATTTTCTTCTGTCAGTTAATGTTAGTAAGCAAATTTAAAAATTAGAGCACGGCAATATGGATTTTCAAATAAATACTTCATGGCTCTAAAGTTATGTACGGGAGGTGGTAAGCAGCCATAAATGAGAAACTTCATGTCTCTATTTCGTGATATTAACGCATACATTTCCGAGCATGTTTGAGAAAATAAATGTTATGCCACTGGAACATCCGATTAAAATCCGGAACCGATATCCGACAAGTGGAAACCAGCTCTAAGTGCTATAAATGATTTAAATACTTTCATGCAATATGATGTAAGTTTCACTAAATATCTTTGCTCCCTAAAGAAATGAATGGAAAATTAAATCACTTGCTTTGTCTATAGATGGTAAAGATGTTGAAATGAAAGACACCATGGGACATTTTACACTAGAAGTCATAGGTGCATGTGCATTTGGAATTAAATGTGATGCACTGACTGATGAAAATGCCAATTTTATAAAGGTAAGCAAGTAGTATCTTCTAATCATTTATATTTTTATCATAGTAATAAATAAATAAATAAATATCATGGGACACTTGACACCAATTGACCTAGTCCCAAACTAAGCAAAGCTTGTACTATACTATGGGTACTAGAGTACTATTATATATTCTGTGGTACTAGGCAACGGATAAACATACTTATATAGATAAATACATACATAAAACAAATTTTAAACATCCAAGACCCGAGAACAAACATTCATATTGTTCATACAAATATCTGCCCGGCCGGGAATCGAACCCGGGACCTTAAGCTTCGTAGTCAGGTTCTCTAACCACTTGGCCATCCGGTCGTCTAATACTTTCTATGTTTTGTTATTTATAAAAAAGTATAAAAGTAAATGATAGATGAGTTCGTGTGATTTCTGTGTGTTCTGTGTGGAGGTGGAGGAACTGCATGAACACGCATATTTTGCATAAACGTAGCTTTCACAAGGTCGCGGGTGAGCAAAGAAATTCTTTTAGTTCATCAATCAAAATTGATATGGAATATCTGCCGCATACACGTATTAGTACGAAAACTTATATGTATCACGCGTGGCCTGACCCGCACTTAACCGGTTTTTTATTGGTAATCTTTATTAAGTATAATGATTTTCATTAATTTACAGGTTGCAGAAAGATTTAATTACATGTCAAAGTCTAAAAGAGCACTTATATTTTTCTTGTTAGTATTTGCACCCAAAATGTTCAAGTACTTAAACATTTCATTTATGAATGCAGAGAGCACTAATGAACTAGTAAGAATACTGAAAGCTGCTAAAAAAGAAAGAAGATCCGGAGATAAAAGGTAATTTAGCTTTATGAACAGTGTATTCATTTCACAACATAGGTAGGTACCTAAATTGTGATTGCAATTCATATCATAATCAAACTTATGTTAGTTTGTCCAGGTTTACTTTAAGTTTTATCTTATCTTGAACTAATGTATGACTTGGGACTTAGTTAACTAGGACAAATAGGACAATGCACCGCTTTTGCATAATCCTAGTAATTTTAGTATTGTATTGTTATAGTTACCTTATCAAGTTATCATATTATTATTATGCCTGATGTATGTGCAAATAAATATGTATTTATATTTATGTGCCTGCTTGAGGCTGGCTTGGTATTATGCTTGATCAAATTCTTAATGCTAATGATCGGGTTGGTGTTTTCTTATTATTTCGTTAACAGTTATACTGTAGTCAGTATATATTATTATGTATAGTACAGAAAAATACTCCTTTTGCCCATAAGTTATATACAGGAGTGTTTGGTAGCTACGTGCAAAGCTTTTAAGGGGTGATAGCCGAGGTATTTTTGATTTTTAGCCATATATGTCTTAGCCGAAATTTGATATTTTTTTTAGGGTTCCGGAGCCAAAATGGCAAAAACGGAACCCTTATAGTTTCGCCATGTCTGTCTGTCTGTCTATCCGTCCCGTCCGCGGCTTTGCTCAGGGACTATCAATGCTAGAAAGCTGAAATTTTGCACGGATATATATTTAAACTATGCCGACAAAATGGTACACATTAAAAATATATTTTTTAGGGTACTTCCCATAGACGTACAGTGGGGCGATTTTTTTTTCTCATCCATCAAGTGGCAAGAAAGACACATTCGTGACTATCAAATTTCGGCTAAGACATATGGCTAAAAATGTTCAAAAATACCTCGGTTATCACCACCTTAAGGCTTTACGAAACACCCTGTATAATACTTATAATAACTAATACTTCTTTGGGTTATAGGTAGATAGTACATTTTTTAACAATCTCCATAAACCGAAAACTCCACAAACCTATCTTATTGTTTCTTGCAGAAGGAATGACTTTTTGCAACTTCTCATTGATGCAGCTCAAAATGATAATGATTATTCAGAAAGTATTCAATCTCAAACATGTAAGTTTCACATTTAAATTCAACAATTATAAAAATTTTCTCACTATACATAAGCATATAATTTATGTGTTATTTAAAATCTTTTCAGTATTAGATGACGACACGATCGACGCACAGTCTCTACTTTTCCTAATAGCAGGCTATGAGACATCAAGCACATTGCTGTCATTTGCTATCCACATACTAGCAACTAAGCCCGAAATACAAGAAAAACTTCGCACGCATGTCCAAGAGTTAACTGATGGCAAAGAAATGTCTTATGAACTTTTGTCGCAACTGACTTACTTAGAAGGATTTCTACTAGGTAGCTAATTGAAATCATTATTCTAAAAGCTTTACTGCAGTATGGCTACTTTAAAATATTTGCTGTTCATCGTATTACTAAAAACACCGAATCATTCGTAACCCTTACTAAGGTCGTGTGTTATTATTTTACCAAATTATTTTTTCGTAATTCCTCTGACTAATTAAACATTGCGCTTGTATTTTGAATCCTATAGTAAATAAATTGGGATTGTGGTATTGGAACACAGCTACAGTTATTCGCGTGTTCGCGCTCGAAATACATTTACCGAAGTGAGACGAAGATGGAATAATCATTATGAAAATTTAAAATTCCAGAAGTATTACGCTTGTACCCCCCAGTAGCTCGGGTTGACAGAGTGTGTACTAAAACATACATCTTGCCTGGAACATCGGTGCAAATTGACATCGGAGATGTGGTTGCCATTCCGATTTATGGAATCCAAAAAGACCCCGATATTTATCCTCAACCTGAGGAGTTTATTCCAGAGAGATTTATTGGTGAGAAGAAAAACAGACCTTCTCATTTGTTCCTAGCTTTTGGCGCTGGACCCAGGAACTGTATTGGTAAGTCTTTGAATTTAATTTAGCAATATTTTATTTCTCCAAACCATTTTGTCGTTCCGGTTGTTTGTTTGGTGTGGCTACTACAACTAGTTTCCGAATATACCGAATATTCCGAATATAGTTGAGTTCATTCTTCTCAGTTTTCCGACTAGATTGACATATAAGTGCTCGTTGTAGCCTAAATTGAATAAAGATATTTTGACTTTTGACTTTTGACTTTATACATTATTCATTCGACTATTGCATATAATATGTACATGCTGCAGATTTTCAATTTCAACGACCGCGTAATGCTGTCACCTAACCTCACCACTAAGGTCAAGGCCCGTCTGGAATGAGCATTTTAACTGTTGTCTGAACTCAATATTTGACTGATAGAAATGTTCAACTGTTTTATAATTATACTTTATTCCGTTATTCCCAAGTAGCCAGGGGGAAGCAGGGAGGGGCAATTGCCCCCCCCCCCCTCCTTAGAGATTCTAAAAAAGTTGCCAAATGTGTGCCCTGGGCCATCGGCTGGCGACGCCCTTGGTTATTCCCCTTTTATTGCGCATTTCAGGTGCTTATTTTGAATCATCAAGTCACGAATCATTATTTTTAACGACATAGAATTCACGTATTTTTAGCACAAAAGTTTTGTTGCGTCAGATACAGAACAGGTTTATTTGGGATTTGAAAGTCATTTATTTGCTTGCATACATTTGAATATTTTTTATAAACTTTGGTCATAGTTAATCTTTACATTGTTTTTTATGATTTTCAATTTAATTTAATCGATTTCAGGTCTACGATTTGCCATGTATTCAGCCAAACTGTCAATGGTTACGCTTTTGAAGAATTTCAAGTTTTCTGTTTGTCCAAAAACCGAAGATCCCATACAATTTGAAAAGCGGGGTTTCTTGCTTAAAGCTGAAAAAGGTCTATGGGTCCGCATCGATTCACTTACATCCATTGTATAAAAAAACTGGCAGTAACTTTGGATATGACGGTTAGCCAAAGCCAATTATTTTGTTATTATTTGCTACTCAATCCAAAATAAGATGTACTAATCTTGGATTATGTAGTCAAAGATTGTAATCATATGTATTGCTTGCTTTGCTATATATTGCCCCGACGCAAAAAGAGGGGTGTTATAAGTTTGACCGCTATGTGTGTCTGTGTGTGTGTCTGTCTATCTGTGGCACCGTAGCTCCTAAATCCAGATTTTTTAAATTGAAAGCAGGTTTTCTAGCGATGGTTCTTAGACATGTTTTATCAAAATCGGTTCAGCCGTTATTGAGGCATTGAACATTAAAGTGACAAAGTCGGGGGTTCTCCAACTTTTTGTTGGTTAGGTTATATGAAATGCACATTAATCTTGCCAAGACAATGCACGCTTATTGTGTTATGTAAATATTAATGTGATTTGTTTTATTATTTTTTATAACCCACGGAGACTTGCAAAGTTAATATTAAGTTAATTCGAATTATAAATATCAAAATCAGTTCAGCTACTACTGTCGACATGGGACTGTCGAAATAACACTTAGGAGTCGAAGACTGGATAGTGTCATTTCAGGAGCAACAGTTGCTTACCCAAAACAAGCTCCGGAATCTGTACACAAGCTCTTGCTTGACAAAAGCACAGAACAGATAATAGTACGGTCAAGGACGTTAATTGATGAGCCACCAATGCCACCATGGAACCATTTCACAGTAAACGTCATAGTGACATCGCATTAATTAACAATGAAAATCGGAATGACTTTTCCTTTGAAAAGGTTCCATTGTGGCTCATAAATTAAAGTCCATGAGTGTACAAAAGCTTAAAAAGTTTAAGTTGCTTAGATTAATCAGTTTTCTTAAACAGGCACATTGATTTCAACTATGATTGCGAATGGATCAACCGATTTTGATATAATTGTCATTGTCTATGAGAATTATTGTCATATAAATTATTTCCTCCTTATTTCTTAAATAGGTTAAAAATAAGACAGCAATATTCTGTTCAAATAGCTACATTTATTATTTATTACCTTATAATCAATTTGTCCAGTCACAAATCTGTTAATTTGCATCAAATGTTTCCTTTTTGATGAACTTTGCTATAAAGAATCCTATCGAGTCCCTGTAGATAGGATGTTTCGTAAGCCTTATATGGTCTTCTTTTGGACCGAACCTCTGTAGCATACCTCTGTAAGAAGTAATATAATAACTGCTTTGAAATGTGACAATCTTAAGTATTACATTGCTGCTTTAGCGATTTACTGCCACAGTCAGAGACATCTATTTTATTAGTGTTTAACAGTACATATCTTATATGCATATACACTTGTGAAGATTCCTAGAACAAAAATAAATTGGCTTGTAGGAAATTACTGCAAATCGATGTCTCCGAGTGTCGGTTGTTTAGTACAAAGTAATAATAATAAATTAATAAAAGTGAGTATACTTGTTTATTTCACTTTTGTTTTATCTTTTTAAGATCAAACAAGCTGAGGTATGTGGTGCATAGGAGAAATTTGTGTCTGTATCACTGTCCAGTGGTGGTGTAGTGGTATAGCACGTGGCACGGAATGCCGAGGACCTGGGTTCGATTCCCAGAGCTGGTCTTATTTTTCTGGTTTTTCTATGCATCTATATCTCAGTTTGTATTTTCGATATTTTATCTTTTTTGTTTTATACCGAACATAGAAGTACATTAATTAATGAAATATTACAGTGCAAAATTGTACCTTCCATTAAATTTAAGTACCTAATAGTGGAATAGGTGTTTTTTTTTTCATGTTTATGACTCATGTCATGACAAAGGCGTTTATTTAAATACGGTACTATTCAATGGAAAAAATCAATTGTGTAAACAAATGTGGTGACTGACATTGACACTTGACTGACGACTGGCTGACTGACTGACTGACGTTGGCTCTAGTGATGTGAAAGCTCTTTAAGATACTTCAATCAGCAGTAAATAATTATTTTGAATTTACTCATATTTCATTATTTAATGTAATCCCTAAGTTTAATTTTTAAAAATGGCGAATCACGTATTCTCTTAGTCCTGTTCAAGAGTCATTCACAATGTTTCCATGTCCCTTTTAACTTAAATGTTTAAATAGCATTTTCAAAGTTTTAGAATTATATCTTCAAATATATACCTAACGTTTCTTCCATACAAACTTACACTTTCATGTTCAAAACTTACACTCCCCTTTATACCCCTTTAAGGGTAGAATTTTTAAAATGGTGAAACATGTACATCCACTTATATTTTTTGACGTATATTTTCCCCAAGGTTTATGATGGAGTATTTTAGAATTGAAAGGGTCAGTTAAAATATGGATTAATTTAGATTTTTTTTGCTGCTTAAGTAGCGTAGTAGAAAAGCCAACCTGAGATATGTGTGCATAGGAGAAATTTGTATCTTGACTCCTGTCCAACGGTGGTGTAGGGGTTATAGTACGCAGTACGGATTGCTGAGGACCTAGGTTCGATTCCCAGCGCTGGTCTCTTTTTTCTGGTTTTTCTGTGCATCCATGTCTCAGTTTGTATTTTTCGATATAATTTAGAAGAGGCATTTTTAAATTACATAAGACAGGGAAATGAGAGTAGACACAGGGAAGTGATTCAAAATGATTTTTTGGTCAACAATGGACTCCACAGTAAAGTATGATACTAGTAAATAGAAATGTACATAATTTCTACTAAAATACTATTTTATCGTCCAACTAGTTTTTACCCGCGGCTTCGCACACGTAAATCATTAGGTCCAGCAGCTGAAATACCGGGATTTTTAAAAATTGCCGTGGGAATTCCCGAAAATTAAATCGTTGTTTTCATTGACATTACATTAAAAACAATCATGGTCAAATTCATGACTCTAAGCCCAGCGGTTATTAGGTCGAAAGTTATCCCTATCTCGTGGAATATCGAAATAAAAAGTAGGCTATGTTTTATTCCAGATGTCAAACTATCTACATACCAATTTTCATGACTCTAAGCTGAGCGGGTTTTATTTCAAGATTTTATCCCTATCCATGGGAATATCGGGATAAAAAGTATCCTATGTTATAATCCAGGTTATCTAACTTTTCGCCAAATTTCATCCAATCCGTCAGCCGTTCAGCGTGAAGAAGTAACAAACATATTCACTCACTCACTCACAAACTTTCACATTATAATATTAGTAGGATATAGTAGGAAGTAGGATAGTAGGATAGGATTAGAAACCTTTATAAACCTTCATTAAATAGTGTAACTTAACACAAA
>NC_133488.1:12475817-12573483 GCF_025370935.1 Choristoneura fumiferana | reverse complement strand
GGAGACTAGGCTAGTCTGGCTGGCAAGAAAGTCCAAATTCAAATGTTATTGCATTTTATGTTGTAGGACTGTAGATACATAGTTCTTAAAATTAGGTCATTATCGAGCCAAACATAAAGTCAATAAACAAATAAACATGCAAGCAAAATAAAATAAAAATAACCTGCAGGTAGTCCCATTACTCCAGGGGCAAACACATGAGCACCCCTCAGCACTGCTGCGCCACACATAGCATCTACAATAACTTCACTGTTATTGTTTTCTGGTTTTACATCCACAGGCCATTGCTCTACAACTAAGCAGTCCGCAGTTAGACAGTAAAACGTAGGAGCTTCCAAAATATGTAGATCTTCACGTTGCTACAAAAATGATATCACGTTAAGGAATAGTATGGGTCCAATGCAGTGTAGAATAGAATGCATTCCTAAACTTTACGAACCTTCTCTAAAAATTGCTTAAATACTTCAATATCAAAGATTTTCATCCTGTTTATTCTAAAGGTCGTATACTTTGGCGGCTGCGCTAACCAGGCCGTTATTTCCATGTCTGTGTTCTTGCTATCAGAATCACTAAGATTAATTAAAAGTGGAATACTTGTAGCTAAATAATTTTGTTTACATTTTTTGACACTTCTCTTGACATTGCTATACAGCGGGTCTTGCGGGACAGGGCTTAAGTTGTTGTTGTTTCTTTAAAAAAATATGGCTCTGTCCATCGGAGGACAATTTTGCCAGTGTCTAGTAGTTTTTGCCGTTGTACGGTAAAAAAAATCTAGAAAACGAAATATGAGAGGTGATGGTGGATGAACGATGACAGCGACATCTACCATCTCAGGGCTTAAGTTAAAACCACCTAAAACAGAATTCGCGCTGTCATCGTTCATCCACCATTACCTCTCATATTTCGTTTTAGAATTTTTTTACCGTACAACGGCAAAAACTACTAGACACTGGCAAAATTGTCCTCCGATGGACAGAGCCATATTTTTTTAAAGAAACAACAACAACACCTAAAACAGAACTATGTATGTAGGTACCCTAAAATAATCCCATCCCATGCTCGTGCTCCCTGAGTCCTCCCTAAATTTAGGGGTAAAACCCCTAAGTTCGCACCCCTGTTGCGGGACAACCACGTGACAACAAAGTAGAAATTTAGAAACTATGTCATAGCAACATTTAATAACTGTTCCAGCCATCAAAAATAACGCCCGGAAGTACCGAAATAAATTGCATTCCCAGAATAAAGATTCATACGCACTGGCCTGGCAGTAATTAAATAAATTAATACTTAATGATACTTTCTATATTTTTGTACTACTTTAGCTACTTATTTTAAGTAAAATTCAATTTGGCAAGAAAACTGTTATTGTCCAAATCTATAACGTTATTGTTCCTGGCCACTTTCAACGATACGTGGCATAAGCACGAACAACTTCCACGTTCGCCGCCATTTTGACATCCAGCGGATTTCTGAGATTTCGTTTTAAGTATAGCGTTTTTTTCTCGTTAGTGAAGGTATTTTTGTGTGGAAACGTAAGTATTACTTGATTTTAACTTCTCTTAAGTGGTCTAAAATTCATTTATCCATCAAGAACGTGTAAAAGTTGTGATATGACGACGCTACAAGCCGAGGGTGGTGACCGCAGCTCCTTACAACGGTGTTCGCTAGCTGATCTTTGTTGAAAGTATAAGGGTTAACTCTCGCCCAAGGGGTAGTTATCGGTAAACGCTATATCTCAGTTAGAATTTTCAGTGAATCGTTTCGTATATAATGCATTAACATAAAAATAATTAAATTTTTCTATGCGGGATTCCAGCAACTTGCCATGTCATTATCATTGATTAACGTGTAGACTGATGGAGGGATGACTCACGGAGAATGTCTTTTTAAAATAATTATTATTTTCTCTTTCAGAATACATACAAGGCTGAAAAATGGGGAATATGTTTGCAAATTTATTTAAAGGCCTATTTGGCAAGAAGGAAATGAGAATATTGATGGTTGGTCTCGACGCCGCTGGTAAAACCACAATTCTGTACAAACTCAAATTAGGAGAAATTGTTACAACAATCCCAACTATTGGTGAGTATGTATACAACTAGCACTAAACAATCTGTCCATCTAACATATGCTCACTGATAATCATGAGTTTTTTTGTATTAGTCATCAAGATTAACTTATCATTTTACTTTACATTTCTGGGTATAGTTACTTTATAGTAATAAATTAGTATGATTAATTTTTAGGGTTCATGATCCAGGAAATGTAATTAACCTACTTAGTAAACTTGTTTTATTTGTAATGTATAATAACAGCAATAGTTTTAATCACTATAACTCTTTCTGCTCAAACTGATACAATCGTGAGGGATAACTATAATTTATACCTTATTATTGTCAGTTTCTCAAGGTCCATTATCATAGTCCTTTTCATACTCGACCTAGGTTGGAAAGAGATAATAATAATTGCAAATGTGTCATAAAAATTGCAATATTGATTCTTATGACATTCTAATGTTTCTTCTTTGAGTGACCTGCTTAGTGAGACTGCCACATTGATATTGTTTTTTGCTTAACTGTCAAATTGTTGAGATTATTATGACTACACACACACTAAATACACACTCGAAGTGGATAACCGTTGGAACCTAAAAATTATAATATTTTAATACCATCTATGTAACACGGCTAAACAATAAAGTTTATTTTATTCTATACTGAATTACTAGGACAAAAATCCATGCAAAGATTAAAATAATCTTTTTTTATAATTTTTATTGTAATCTGATAAGTTTACTACTGATCTTCCACCAACATTCATTACCACTGTGAAGAGTGTAGCTACTTAAGTTAAAGAGGCAATTATATTTTGCCACTATGCATGAATTTGTGCCAAAGTCCATCTGCCACATCATGTAATTGAAAGTAATATTGTTGGGGGACAAGCAAAAGTCACTAACTGCAAAAAAAATCAGTGGAATATTAACCTTATGATGCTATGCATAAGTTTGATTTTCCCTCTTGACTTAAGGTGGTAATTCGTGACTTCTTGTCACCTGACGATGTCCCACTGGTTAAGACATACCACTGCATTAGTGTGTTATCCTTCAGAACTCAAGCTTATGTTTCAAAAACAAATACTATTAACTAAATCTGGGATATATATAGTAGGAAGATTTGTGGAATGATCAAAACAATTCCTGAGACAAGAAATGTTCAATGTTGCAGAATTTGTAACTCATAAAAGTTTGCTGTTTGATTTGATTGATGAGAAATACATTCCTTTTGGCCATCTGTTTCTGTAAATCTCTAAATACTTTATTTTCTCATTTTCGTGCATCCATTTTATATTATGTTGCCTCGTCTTGCATCATAGAACACCTTCAGAACTCGCCACTCAACTACATAAAACTAGAAAGTTTACTATTTTAGTGCTATAGGCTTAAAAATATTTATTGAGTGTACCATCATTAGGATAATTAGCAGCATATTTGTTTTTCATTGGTTTAAATATGTAGCAGGATAGGATAGGATAGAAGCACTGTACTAGCAACAAAAAGCTGATGTTGCTAGTTGATTTTGATATTGACTGCATGGGAAAATAAAAATTTTGCTAATTAAGCTGGAGTTTAATTTTCAAAGGTTCACTGATGGAGTTGGGACGAAACACTGTTCAGTTCACGCCTCCTCAATCATAATCTTTTTTTTCCTGGCTTTTGCCTAAAGTTCTACTTAGTTACAATTTCATGATTTTGAAATTTTCAGGTTTTAATGTGGAGACTGTAGAATACAAAAACATCAGTTTCACCGTATGGGATGTTGGCGGCCAAGACAAAATCCGACCACTGTGGAGGCATTACTTCCAAAATACACAGGTACTTAGGTAGTTCAATCTTATGGTGAATGATAATAATAAAGTTCCTAAGCAACTTGTTACATGAAGATAAACTTGAATAGTGACATTTAGTAGCAACAAGCAATCCTTTTTATATGTTGCTTTAGAACTCTTTCCTTTAAACAGTTTTATAATTATTTGTGAAATAAGCAGCCCATTTATCACTTCCTGATTGAAAGTGACAGGTGAAAGTTGAATGTGTGACCATTATTCTAGCATAGTCCTTAATATGAGATGTCAGGGTGCTCTTCACATATGGATATTTTTGTACCATTATTTAATAAAATCGAACGCATACGAAAATAATAGGTACAGGTGTTATTTTAAACTAAACATTAAAGAAAATTTGTACAACATAGTACCTATAGTACCTTTTTGTACAACATAGTATGAGAGATGAAAAATTACAAGGCTTACATCATGTGTTTTTTCCATTTCTAGTGTACTGTAAGCTAAGTTTCTACTTATTTGGTTGGGTAATTTTGATTACACAGAACAGATTAAATAAGTTCAGGCTTATCAGTATTAACATTTATGACATTTTGATTCCTTCCCACTTTAAGAGTGTTTATACCTGCTGAGCTGGCAATGTTGCATTTTTGTTAGTTTTTCTCGATTATTCCATAAAAATTTAATGAAAATTAAAAATGTTGTCAGATAGAACACTTCTTTAAGTTAATGTGTCTATTCCAATAATTATATGTGATAGACTTTTATTTTCTTTAAAAACTGGTGATAAACATTAGTTCGTTTTTAAAGAATCTCTTAAGAATTGTTTTTACTCACTTGTGCATTTATGTTGTGTTCAGATATTTTTGATCAAATTTTTGCTCACAAGCTTATGAACTCGACTGTACAAGGTCAATAAAAAATAGCAAGTTGTGGATGGTTTGTCCCACATAAACATATAGTAATGCTTTATTGGTAGGGATAATTTATTTGCAAGCTGGATTACTGCCAATATCTTTTGTCATTTTTGGTCACAGATATTTAACAAAGTACAACTGCCAATGTAATATGTGATTTCTAAAATAACAATAATTGTCAAATTATTCAACCATTTAGTATGCAATTATGTCCTAGCTGGATTCATGCCCAGAAAATCAGGTCTAGCTTACTAGTGATGTCAGCTATTGTGGACTGACATCATCATTCGTAATAATTTCAGGGTCTCATCTTCGTAGTAGACAGTAATGATCGGGAGCGTATCGGAGAGGCTCGCGAGGAGCTGATGCGAATGTTAAGCGAAGACGAATTGCGGGATGCTGTGCTGCTGATCTTTGCAAACAAACAGGTAAACTATTATGTAGAACTAGCAGTTGCTCGCGACTCCGTCCGCGTAGAATTCGTTTATCGCTATACCTAGAGCCATCCACGAAGACGTGTGATTTTGTCAAAATTAGCCATTAATGACATTGTAATAAGAACCACGCCACGTGTCATCGTGAATGACTACCTATATCCCACGGGAACTATGGAATTTTCCAGGATAAAAACTATCCTAGGTCCTCCGGGACTCAAACTGTTTGTATACCGAATTTCATCTAAATCAGTTTAGACATGATGAGGTAACAAACAAATAAACAGATTTACAATTTTTCGCATTTATAATATTCATCATTATCATCATCTCAGCCATCATATTTATCATTGGTGGGATTAAATTAGTCATATTTATATATTGGTGGGATTAAATTAGTCTTGTGCTTATAATAAAATGAAGTATCCTTTATGGAGGACTACCCTTTATCTTTTATCTATAAAAGAGTAATGTAATGTGGCTGAATGACCGATTGACTGACAACACATAGCCTAAGGTCGCGGCCACATGAAATCGCTCGATGCTCGTTTCCAGTGTCAAATCTTGTCACGTGATATAAAGCGATAAAGCTGAAAATGTTGAGCTTTATCGCTGGAAAGAAATACCTCTTCAATTTCGGCAAAAACACTGTTATTTTTTTCTTTTATTTGTACCACTGCCACAACTGCTACTAAATGAGATTAAGAAATCAGCTTCCAAGGCCAAGATCATTCCTGCAAGAAGCCATCTTGTCGCTGCTGCTCGACGCGGCGACTTGACGCTACTTTTTTTGAGTCGCGGGAAATTCAAAATCAGCTTCAAATCAGTTATCGCTGCAATCGCGTTCGAAACCACTATAAGCCACTGAAGCTAGGGACTTGAAATTTGGCAGATACATTATTCTGGCGGTGAAGAGACAAGAAGGGATTTATCGAAATTCCCGCAGTTTTCCATTGGACTTCAATGCTTTGCGCATATGCTAGTCACAAGCTATGCTAGGCAACCTTGGTAGTCAAACGCGAGTTCATTATGCGATTTTTAAGAAGCGATACGAGTTCAATCCTCTCATATAACTTTTATTTTTAGACTAGTGACAACTAAACTAGTTATGCTGCATAGTAAAATAAAGTGTGTCACTCAGGCCTTGAATACCTGCTTATGGATTATTCTTATGTGATGTTTGTTAATTCAGTAATTAAATTTCATAATCATAATAATAATCTATTTGTTGAATCAATATTATAATTGGACTTTAGTATAAATTATACTCAGAGACTCCTATTTTTGGTTGTTTTCTAAAAGAAAGCTTACTTGTTTGAAAAAAAAGTGCATTTTATCGACTTCCATGTATTTTTTTTGTAATCCACACAAATAGTGTGTGAATGATAAAAAAGTAAGCTAAGTTCATTCAGTTGTTGCTCTAGATATGGTTTGCAAATACCATATGCCATCTCCAAGATATAGCCGTGACGCGCCTGGGTCATTATTCGAGTGTTTATTCCTTTTGATTTTCGTGGGAACATTTTTGTTGACATGGTAGAAGATTCTGTTACAGTTTCCAAGTTATCTTGTAGGAGTACAGGATTTCTAAAACATAATCGAAATTGTTATCAAATTGTACAGCCCGTTTATAATAAAAATATGACCACGAAAATGAGGCGGTTGAAACGCTCGAGTAATGACCCGCCTACCTTCGTGTCGGCCGCGCATCTAAAGGGCTTTGCAGGTCGAGCTGCTTGACGTCAAGCAATTTTTTTTCAGTTAGACATTTTCACTATATTTACAACTTAAGTATTAGTTCACTGACGCGTGCTTAATGTAATGAGATTTTATATTTTGGAGCAGTGTTGCCAACTTTTTGTCTGTTCCAATGGTCTTCGTCAACAAAACTCGTTATTTTATGTGTTAAATATTGTGTTTGAACGTTTTGCTTTACCTAATTGTATTCAAATACGATATTTATCTGCATCCGTTTTAGTGGAAAATCCTCTAAGCGGCAACACCGGGTATAAAATTAAAAAACTGGACTGTGCAAAACTGATCTACGTGCTTGATGTTAAGCTGCTCGATCGCCCTCAAAGCCCTTGAAGCTAGTTGACAATAGATAGAGATAACGATTCACGCATAGTGTATGTGTGAAGGGCAGTGTGTAGATGCGTCACGCGTCAGTGTAGTAAGGAGGGATCGCTTGTGTTGTAGGACCTGCCGAACGCGATGAACGCGGCAGAGATCACGGACAAGCTGGGGCTGCACTCGCTGCGCAACCGCAACTGGTACATCCAGGCCACCTGCGCCACCTCCGGCGACGGCCTCTACGAGGGGCTCGACTGGCTCTCCAACCAACTCAAGAACGCCAACCGCTAACTGCCAGTGCGCCACACAGACAAATCTGATAACTGAAAGAGACTATGGTTTAAGATATGTTAACTTTATTTGCTATAAAATACAATGTATTATGTGCGGAATCATAAATGTATTACTTACTGATACGTCGTCACCCGGCGACCGAGCTCGCATCGCATTCGGCGCCCGCGCCGCCCCCGGCTGGCGCCTCGCTCGGATGCCTTGATTGTTCGATCCCTGATGACAATGAACAAAATATAGTGTGTAAAGTTAATGCAAAAATACAATTTTGTTTATAATTAATTATTATCAGTAAATGAAGGGAAGAAACAACACTTTTGTGTGATCGCGCATTGTGATGTGGATAGGTAATTAGCTAACACGTGATAAAACGAATCACAGCATAACATGTTTTGTATGTGTACTATAATGTTGATTAAGTTGTCGTAATAAAGTATTTAAAGTTAATTCACAAATGATGACTTTTTAATATTTTGGAGATTTGTATGAGAGCATGTTCGTGGCAGAGCTAGAGGCGAGGCCGGGTCGGGGGCGAGGCTAGGCCGGTGCGAGGCCGGCAATGGCGGAGGCAGCGCCGGCCGGGCGGGCGGGCGCGGTCAGGAGCCCAGCCGCAGACCGGGGCTGGACCGAGCTGCCGCGGCCCTCCAACAAACAACCTATTCACATTGCTTTGTCATGAGTTTTACTATTATAACGACTTACATGCTCCTTTTAATTGTACGGTGGCTCCACCAATTTTGTGCATATTCCACTTATTTTGAACGACTTATTGTATGATGATAGTTTATTTTTTGGAGTTAACGAGGTAGAGTAAGCTGTTATGTATTTTCCATTATCATAGTTCCGATCGACGGTTGAATGGACGGCCAGTTGTGACGAGCCTGCATTTACAGTGGATTTCTCACGGCGAACCGAGATTATTCTTGTAACTTAGGTATATGTATGTATTAGATAAACACGGTGTCATTTTGAGAAGTGTTTCTACCTACAGGGAAACAGTGCTCAGAATCTTCAGCGGTACATTGCTCTTACACAATTAATTATAACTTAGCATTTTTATAATAATTTAGAAGAAATTGTTAAAACCTAATTATTCAAGGATACACTGGTTGGTGTGATGAATAGTCTTTTTTTTTATTTTTATGAGAATCAAAAAATATTGAAATTGCGAAATGTGACATTCCGGTTTGTCTTAATGCTGTATTATGGAATAAAATATCCTCACCAATATTTGATTTTTGCTTTGTGACACTCTTTATGTGAGAATGAGAAATAATGACACTAACCAACCGAACGGCTTTACGACGTGATCTTTATTTATAGGTTAGGTTATGCCATGATACCATCAAACCAATTACTTAATTACCTGTTTTATGACTAAATGCAAAAAAAAACATGCTATCGCGGGTTACACAATAAATATCGAGGACTAGTTTACGTTCTTTGTGTTCTTCACCTCTTCACTTCCACGAAACCAATGCAGTGACGTTCAAAAAACCCAGCGAAAAATCAATTTGATTTTTAATTCCATTGCAGAAGGATTATTTCGAGTTGAAGGCATTCCATTGGCTGTCACGACTGGATGACTGTGGCGGTGAAGAGGTTAATGGCATTTCTTTAGTCTTGACCTTTCGAGTAATTTCACGAAATCGTACATACCCTTTGAAAATAAAAGAACCTCTAATTTTTACAAACAAAATGAAGGCATTTAACGCAAAAAGTAAGTACCACGAGTAAGTTTATTTTCTGAAAAATTTGCGTAAAAGTTGACATTATTTACTTCAGAAGGCGTAGTGCATGTAGTATTTAAAAAAAAGATTGCTGGCTCGCCAATAATGTCTCTTACAAATTTCATTATTGTCGAGTCTTATATACAGCCGACTTAAATGGCCGGTATGAGTTATTTTGTTTGAACTCCGAACTTTTTTTATTGGGCCTGAAACAGCTTGTGGTTTTTTTGGTGGAAAAATACACCTGCAGTTTTTTTTTTATGAAAAGAAAGTATAAATTTGGAAACCTTTTAAACACCCTTTCGGACCCAGCCGAGTATGACAATGGACTTTATGTACAATCCATGTCAAGTTCAAAATTCAAATGTAAAAGTTACGACAGTGGACCTTATGTACAATCCATGTCAAATTCAAATTGCTGGGTTCGAAAGGGTAATATGTCCTAATATATTTTGAGAAAAAGTTTACTAATTTAGAATACTTCACCATTTTTGAGATAAACTTTATACTTAGTCTCGTCTGGAATAGCAATTGCTGGCTTCGTAATAGTTAAAAATTCCATGCCCATCGGCGTCTTGGTGGACCCTCATGTGATGCCGCTGATGCCGATGGGCGTTATAATTTAGCTTCTCTGGATGCCGCTGACGCCGATGGGCGTCTGTTCTGCAGAAGCGTCGGCATCGCGGCAAAGTACGTAATCTGCGGGTCCGACCCACCTTCACACTGAGCGTTCACACCAGTTAAGGTAGGGGAATTACTTTCAAAGCCTTCACACTGACCTAGTTTTAAATAATTAATGTGACGGTGGATCATACATATGAGTAGGTACAGTGTTAACGTTGGGTAGCCAGGCTACGGTTTACCTTTCGGACTGTTGGTCCCACTGCTAGGTTCCACTTATATTTATATAAATGTTATATTTTAATACAAAAGTAGGTAGGTTAGGTTAGTTAGGTAACTTCAGTTGCCCGAAGGGCAAAATAGCCAGAAAGAAGAGCTCCACCCGCGCGGAGCTCTTCTGTCGAAAATCAGTTGGACAAACTGTAGTTGGACCAACCGTAAAAATAAAAATTTGGAATTGAAATAAAAAATAAGAAAAGATTCCAAAAAAACAATCTTAAGGTTTATATTGTCCGCGTATTGAGTCTCAACATTTACTGGATAAGACTTAAGACTCAACATTCTTTATACGTGAGTGGGTACAAGTCAACGGCCAAGTCACACAACATTAACTATAATAATAAAGAAATCGCAGTAAGGAACCTTAGACTTGGCACGACGTTGTCTAGATTTCATTACTTTTTAGAGATAAACAAGCAGATCCATCGAGACTTGGCTAGTTTTTTACAGTATGTTTTTGGTGGGATCAAATTTACAAGGAAAATTATAACGGTTAAGATTGCTTGAGAATTATTAGTAGTTTAAGATACTTAAAACTTGGAAGATTCCGTCTGTACCTACATACACAATACGAAATCTTTAGAAAAATATTTCTTGATTTTTTCGTGATGGCTACCCTATCCTGAGCGTGTCTGACACACTCTTGGCCTGTTTTTTCATTTTTATTTGTTCCTATCCCTTCTGACCCCATTACGAGGTGAGCTGGGATTTGCCTATATTTTAGTGTTATAGTTTAAACTATGAAACTAAACGACAGATTAAGTATCAATATTAAACTGAAATTCATAGCACGGCAACATTTTTTATTTATAAAAAACAAATTGCAACATTTATGAAAACATTTTTTTATCGACGTTGGAATTTCAATTTATTTCCTACTCACCACAGCTACTCACACCCCATTTTACGGTAAGTACCTAATGTGTAATTTTTATTCATTTCTTTCTTACAAAATTGCCTAAACAACTCTTATGCTGGCACTTCACTTGGCATATTCGCAGAAATATTTGCGTGTGTGAAAGAGATGCACTATATTGTTGCTAGTGTGAGTGACGGAGATGTCATTAACGCAACGCGAATACGCAATACCAAGTGAAGTGCCACCATTACAAATTAATTACACAAATTATACCTACCTATCACAATACCTTACCTACACACTTACATCCTCAAAAACATTAATCACTCTGCATTCTGGCTACAATTACTGCCAATGGGGTAGTTTTCTGGCCAAAAAATTGTTAGGTAAGTACCTAGCCTACTTTTTATCCCCATATTCCTACGGGATTAGGATAAAACGTCGATATTTCAATCGCTAGGATTAGGAATATGAAATTTGGCGCAGGTGTTTTTTATGCAACCTTAATGAAATCATATTATATAATTTAATTTTAAGGAATTCCTACGGGATTTTTGGAAAATCCCGGAATTTAAATTCAACTACTAGACCTAGGTTTACGCTAGCTGACACGGTTTGCACGGAGCTGGAGGAAACCTATTGAAAAATAGTGTGAGAGCAGCGCTAACTGCACGCGTCGCGTACGTCGGATTTTTCCTGTAGGTAGATAAACCGCATCCGCATGACTGCGCCCGCTCCGTGCACCCGCGCCAGAGGCGTGTAAAGCTGCGGCCGCTACGGGGGCTAATGGCCTACGACTGCTACGTGGCGCGTAGGAAATCCTCAGAGGAAATCCGATATTTCTACAAACATTAAATAACAAAAAGGTTAGATAAATATACAGTCAGTCAAATAAACCATCCCGCGTCATACCAACAGGGCTACTACGAAATTCGAAAATCGAAGTTCGTATCGTACCTTCCTTCTCACTCTCGTAGTAAATAATTATAAGCGTCGGTGGGTTGGTACGATACGAACTTCGATTTATGAATTTTGTAGTAGCCCTGCAGGTGCCCAATACACAATGAGGGCTAAGTATCGTTTTTTGTCTCACTGTTGCGTGAGGTTTTAAATATGGCTTTCAAAGTCTGTTTTAACGGGTGTGAAAACAAAGTTTAGATTAAAATCATATTTAATACACTTTAAAACCGTACCATAAAAATATCGAGCATGCCACAGTGTTGCATAGTCCCCGTTTTGTTCGGAAAAAAGGGAGGACAAAGGTTTCCGAAAGACAAAACTGTCTCAAAACACAGACATCATTGCCCCGGAACGCATATTTGCCATAATTAATTTCAGATATTGCAAATTATTCACAAAATTGTACTAATTATAAGTAAACCCGCGTAGCTCACCCAAAAACTATGAAATTTGACATTTCGTAGAACTCACGCTATACCTACTAGCGCCTCGAGTGGCAAATTCATACGCGATAGCCCTCATTGCCGCGTTGCCCCGTTGGACCGCAATGGACAATCTTTGCACCTGAAACAACCCAAACAATTGGAATAAAAATTGTAGGGAATTTGACGCTCTACAATTTTTTAAGAGAAAGTAAGCGAGACTGCTGGATGGCTGGATCTAGTAAGACCTTTGACCTTTTTCTCTTAGAGCGGTTTCGTCTGTTCCAATGGCCGGCATAAAAAAATACCTGCTATGGACGGACACCCTATCGCATGTATCTCTCAACGTCATTCTAAAACATGATACAACAAGTTCTATTGTCTTAAGTGACCATTAACAGCCTTGAAAGTTTGTACTAAGAGCATGATTACTTATACTATTACTTGTACTAATACTTATTCTGTGCTAAGAGCAAATGATAGGTGAACAGGTGCAAAAAATAGTAAGCAAGTGGACAAAATATTCTTCAATGTATTCTTCAATGTTCGTTTTTTCGCCTTCCGTTGGAACAGAGTTCGCACTTCGTCCGATCCGAATCCGATCCGGGCCCGTGATCATACGGTCTGGAGTAGGTGTAGAAATATTTTTTATGGTAGTGCGCACTAGATCAGAGAAAAATCGGATGACGAAACCATACAAATAGTTTTACGACTAATCCGGAGTCTGGACCATATTTTCTCGGGTTCGGATCGGACGCAGAGCGAAACCGCTCTGAGACGTTAGCACGAGATTGTAAGAGAATAGAGACTACACTTAGAATGGCAAATTAAATATTCACATAATCCGATAACGAAACATAACGAAAGTAAAACCTAGGCAGAAGTCGATTTTAGGGCCTCAACTGAAATGAGCGGGCGGTGCGACGCAGATGTAGGTAGGTACGCACTCATTTATCCACAGCAGATCCATATCCACTCTCATAAAATTCTTATTCCTATTTTTTATTTTACTACCGATTTGTGTTCATAATAATCACTTAATTTTTTTTACTCATACTTTTTCGTTCATAATTTTTTATTACTAACATCGGAACTCAATATGTTGCATAACGGTGTTCATATTTATTTTTACTCATAATGTCTAATAAGAACGTATCTCAACTCATAATGTTGATTTCCAGAAAAATTCTTTCATATCCAGACTAACATAATAATTTTCTTATTAATAATGGCATTAATAAGAAAATATTTGAACTTGGTAACTACCAATTCAAAGTAAGATTTACTTATATAGTTAATTATTAAATTTATATTCCAAGTATTAGTAAAAAAAAAGATCGGTCCTGGCGCTTCGCCGGCCGCTACCGCGGGCGGGGTCGCAGTTCTACCTAACACCCCTCCTCGCTTCGCTCGTCATCATACCTAACGGAATCCTTCCTTGAATACATAATTTCACACCATCGGAAATTTTCCAAGCTCCTGCGCGTCAATAATGCGGACGAATGACACTTATGATTTAGAAATTTCGAGTATATGAAAACAAATATTAGTATAAAACAAATTTATAAATATTGGCGTTATGAATTAGAATGATTAGGAGTTTCGATTGTGAGTATAAGAAAATATATGAAAACAAATATTAGTATGGATGAGGTGTATGATTAGTGATATTATGAATTCTGATGATTATAAGTTCCGATCGATAGTATAAAAAAAAATATGAAGAGTGATCATTAAATTATGATGTAAAATGGTATGAGAAAAATTTTCGGACTTCTGATAATAGGACTTAGGCACTCATCCACAGCAACGAGGTAGCGCGGGGTTTTGTTCACGCGCGAGCGCCGTCGCTTCTTGCAACGAGGTAGCGCGGGTTTTGTTCACGCGCGAGCGCCGTTGCTTCTTTCAACGAGGTAGCGCGAGGTTTTGGTCACGCGCGAGCGCCGTTGCTTCTTTCAACGAGGTAGCGCGAGGTTTTGGTCACGCGCGAGCGCCGTCGCTTCTTGCAACGAGGTAGCGCGGGGTTTTGTTCACGCGCGAGCGCCGTCGCTTCTTTCAACGAGGTACCTACCGCGAGGTTTTGTTCACGCGCAAGCGCCGTCGCTTCTTTCGCGCATTGGCCGTAAACCACAGTCGAGTTTAATTTTAAAATTTCAGTTACGTCCCTTACTGAAATTGAAAAGTGAATTAAAATCGCATCAGGAAAAATATAAACCTAAAAAATATAAACGTAAAATAATGTATGATGTATGAACACAAAAATAAATTTGCAATTAATACGATTAAATGACTATATCTATAATTAAGTTTTAATTTGCATTGAAGCCTAAAGATAAACTACTACGTACCCACTTAAAAACTTGTAGATAAGCCAAAATAGGTAATTAAAAAAAACCTATCCACTTTTGAACTTTTACGTAGGGTAGGTAGGTAACTAGCTACCTAAAGTGCAAATAACATAACTAAAAAAAAGATTTGCGGTGAATATCGACTGAGTTATCGTCTATTATGGTACCTACTTCCGGTTGACCCAGAAACTTAAAATTTGGTACAAGTATAGCTTTATCACAACCAATAAGAAGGCGATGTCTATATAATTATGCCAGTAAACCTTCTAAAATGACCGCACACTGCGTACATTTTGTGTAGGAGGGGGGCTCTGCAAACACTGGATATTCACATAGACCTACAATGCGGAAGTTGCGGAACCCTTGGTCCCGGAGTCCGACTTGCACTTAGCTGGTTTTTTACTCCAATATACACGCGCTGTTGCAGCCATAATGATTTTACTTTACGTGCCGCAGATTATAAGTTTAACGCTTATTATCTCTCACGCTGTTTTACATCCCAAAGAAGTAAACCCCGTTATTCTGACACTTATACAAATTGTCATAACTTATTTAGGTTGGCAAAATTGTTCCATTGGACAGAAGGAATTCATAAATAAAAAACCAGTCAGACTCGCGCACGATGGGTTCCGTACAACAATACAACATTAGAAATTAGCAAAAAAACGCCTAAAAATCAAGTTTGTTGTATGGGAGCCCCCCTTAAATATTAATTTTATTTTAATTTGAGTTATTTATTTTTAAAGTGATCATACAACTAAGTATTCTGTGAATATTTCAAGCGTCTACCGTTATTAATATCAAGCAAAAAACAAATAAAAAAAGGAGATTGTTATAGCGGCCACAGTAAACCAATAACCAATTTACGAAAATTTCAAGTATCTAACTATTATGGCGCAAGAGAGAGTCCTGTGACAGAGGGACAGACAGCGGAGTCTCAGTAATTAATAGAGTTCCGTTGGCAACCCTTTGGGTACCTACGGAACCCTAAAAAAACATAGTATTTAGGTAAGACTTTATTAGGGCCTGTTTCACCACTACTCTCTGATAAATTCTATGTGAGCTTATCTGTGTCGGAAATTCGCCAAAGAACATCAGGTGCGTGGCGTCAGATTTCCGTGGTAAAGCCTAAGCAAAGATCGCTACATCTTTCATAAATTCTGTATGTCTTGTTGTTCTATTTTGTAAATATTGGGCCGATGGAAATAGGGTTCTATGGACGCTGCGCGACTGCAGGCCATATCGCTCGAAGAACGGATAAACGTTAGGGGAGAAGATTCCTCGAGTGGCGACCAAGAACCCGAAGATGAAACTTTGGCTAGCCTCCCACTAGATGGACTAACGACATCATGAGAGTGTTGCTGGCAGCCGGTGGATGCAAGTGGCGAGTTATCGCTCATTGTGCCGTTCTAAGGGGGAGGCCTTTGTTCAGTAGTGGATGATGATGATGATGATGATGATATCTGTGATGCTGTCTTTGTTTTTTTAGTCCGAAGAAATAGATATTATTTTGTTTTAATACCTAGTAGTAGTAGTTTCTTTAACTTATCTGCAAATCCATACTAATTTATAAATGCGAAAGTGTGTTTGTATGTTTGTCCGTCATTCGCGTCGAAACGGAGCGAGTGATCTACGTGATTTTTGGCATTGAGATAGTTTATGGACCAGATAGTGACATAAGCTACTTAACCCCGGAAAAATGTACATTTCCCAAGGGAACAGCGCGCGATAACCGAATTCCACGCGGGCGAAGCCGCTGGTAAAAGCAGTAACATCACAACACTACCACATTTGACGTCGTTCTTGCTCAGTTCAAATTTACTGACGGAATAGCGGGAGACGGCTTGCCGTAGCATTACTTACCCACACTGAGTCACCGGCGTTTCTTTGTTTCATCGAATGGCTCCTTCATGGCTGTCTGTGTAGAACGTGTATCTCTGTTTGTTTGATTGGTTCAGTTAAACTGTTTTTTCCATATTATTGTTCCTAGTTTTGAATCTGGAGTTTTTTAACTAGGCCAGCCATGTAGGTATGTTATGAAGATTTTTTTTTTTATCTTTCATACTAATAAACATTTCGTATTTCCCTGGAACTCTTCAATTATGTCCCGTTTTAAGTTATGGCGACTTCTATGGCTCGTAAACGAGTGATGATTACATTATATGTTATTGCAGAAATTCCTATGTTATATAACTAGAATAAAAGCTGATGGTTCCTGTATAAACCTGCTTTTAAAAATAATGCTGGTCACTAGCGAAATATTTGACGGGTGATTCATATTAGACAAATATATCATGCATGATCTCGGCATGTAACGTTGGCTGCATGGTGACATATTAGGAGGTAAGTGTTAACGTGAATTTGTATATTTTTGAATGCTAGATATAGGGAACGAAGTGTGGGCCGGGTGCCAAGTCGTGTTCCACATTAGATACGATTATAATTCAGTAAATATGATGTTATGGATGTCTTCAGCGTGCCTGCTTGCACGCGGCTCCGCGTCCATAAAGAACACAGTGAGGCAATTTACGTTTATTGTTTAATTATGTTGCCATACACACTTAGCCATCTTACCCAGTGGCTACTTGTCAAGTGGTTAATACCTACACATAGGAAATCAATAGAGTTTATTGATTAAATTTTGCACTTACCTAGTCGTAGATAGCCAATTATTTTAGCTACTGGCATTGCATCTTTATGATGGCACTTCATGTACCGTATTCGCGTCCTATTAGGTATAACAGTTAAAAATAAGTTTTTTTGTTATGTACAGTTGGCTTGAAAAGTAACGTAACAAACAAGGTGCCCAAGAATATCTTAACACGAGATCTATTGTTAAATGATAAGGCAAGTTGATATTTCGTTGATATTTTAAAGTGCTGTGCCGATCAATGCACTCACGAAACATTGATAAGATCACGTCTTGCGTACATACTTGCATAAATAGAGGCATAAATTGGCATGAACTTTCAAGTGAATGTTGGTGCTTGTGATTTTTGTGAGTTAACATAATATTTTTAATGATTTCCTTAAATATACATATTATATTATTAAGATTGGTTTTTTGGAATCTTTTTGTATTTTTTATTTCAATTCCAAATTTTTACTTTTACGGTCATCCCGTAAAACCTAAATTGAAAATACAAACTGAAATATAGATGCACAGAAAAACCAGAAAAATAAGACCAGCCCTGGGAATCGAACCCAGGTCCTAGGCATTCCGTGCCACGTGCTATACCGCTACACCACTGCTAGACAACGGTAAAGACACGAATTTCCCCTATGCACCACATAATATGTATAATAATAATATGTGGTGCATAGGGGAAATTCGTGTCTTTACCGTTGTCTAGCAGTGGTGTAGCGGTATAGCACGTGGCACGGAGATATTATCTCAGCTTGTTTGTTTCTTATTTAGCTACTTAAGCAGTGACGCTAGCGACATCTATACCGTAGCCCTCATCGAGAAACTTTCACCACTCCATTGGAACTAACCTAAACATCTCGTGTCATTAGGTATGGCTTTTCTTAGTCCCTTGTTGAACAATCTACTATTAAAAGCACATCTATATATATATAAAATTCTAAACTGACTGACTGACTGTTGATATATCAACGTACAGCCCAAACCACTTGACTTGAAATTTTGCACATAGATACCTTATATAATGTAGGCACCAAACACTAACTCACTAAGGAAGGAATTTTGGAAATTCCCACGGGAACGGGAAAAAACGGGATTTATATATTAGATTCCGAGTGACCCTATCTCAGTAACTATAATAACTAGGCTCTTTAAATTTGGCGTAGAAGTAGGTGATTATAATAGTAAAAAACATTTATAGGATTTTTGGAAATTCCCACGGGATAAGGAAAAAACGGGATTATATATTCAGTTCAACGGAATCCTGTGAACTATAATTACTAGACTCTTCAAATTTGGCATAGAAGTAGGTGATTATAATAGTATAAAACAGGTTTAAGAATTTTCGACAATTCCCATGGGATAAGGAAAATACGGGATTTATATTCAGTTGAACGGGATCGATTTTTCGTTTTACTGGTCGTAGAAAACTGAAATTTAGTATTTAGGTTCCTTGGGGGGTGCACTACAAAAAGGATTTCCCAAAATTCTGACGGGAACGGGAAAAAACGGGATTTTTCGTTTTACTGGTCGTAGAAAGCTAAAAGAAGCCTGTTTCAATTTAATCGCGGGCAGTGTGGTTTTCTATTGAATTCACTTATTCGTATCCTCAGGGAATCCTCCGGGAATCGTCGCGGGCAAAAAAACAAGTAGGTTTTCTAAAATTACACCCCTGACCTGAAGATGTGAAACAGGGCTTCAAAGTTGATTTTTAAATTCGAAATATACCTAATCCTCCGAAAACACGAAAATAAAGATCGCGGAAAGTAAATCTGTGTTACCCCAAATTTGACGCGAGTGAAGCCGCGGGCAAAAGCTAGTTTTTTATCTATTTGTTTGATTACTCATAATATTTTTACTCGCACTACGAATTCATTAAAAAATACGTGTTTATTTCGCAAATAGTTTGCATAAAAGTGCTGGTTAATAAATTACGAACTCAATTTTATTAAATTGTTTATTAAAAATTGCTTAGAAAAAACACCGCCCGATAAAATAATAATTATTAATTACTAAAGGAAAACCACGAGTTGTAGCGACAGCGATGCAGATGCAGAATGCGGGTGCACTGGCGTCGGGGGCGCGGCGCGTCGCGGGGGGAAAGAGGGGGGGGGGCGGCGGATGGCGGCTGCAATTTTCCCCGCCCGGGCCGCTCCACGGTGGGCCGCGCGTTTTCCGCGAGGCGCGCCGCCTGCCGGCCCCCTCGCCGCGTGAGCTGGGAAATCGCGCGCTCGGCTCAGTCCGGCTCGACCGTCGCGCTACAACGACGCGAACCTCCGCTCGAATCGAACGCTCGCTGCATCGACTCAGAGCGCGCGCGGCGAAAATAGTGAGCTCGGTCGTTGCTCGTGGCCGGGAGCGAGAAGAGGCCGGTATTCAGAGAGCTAGTGCGGAGCTGTGGTCGCGATGCTGCGAGCCCTGCTGGCGCTGGCGCTGGCGGGCGCGCTGCCGCTGGCCCCGCCAGCCGCCGCGCACCGCCTCGCACCCAGCCTGCGCGAGGACGAGCCTGCGCGTCGCACCACCAGACCCGCCGGTGAGTCCATAACAAACGACAACCCTCCCCGTCAACCAATCAAAACTAAACTCTACATAAACAAATAAACAATCTAACCTATAAACTCGCGCATCTTCCGACCGCATCTCCTGGTAACAGGATTTAATCCAACGCAATGAAGCATAGAGCATTGCAGGGCACTGTTCATATATCGCAATTGACATAGCGACGTTGCGCCGTAGAGCGTGGCTGGGGCCGCGCCATCGTCAGCTTACCGTTGCGAGTACAAGTCCTTATTTATCAATACATGCGTATCTGACGTATCGTTATCAGTAAGCCGATACCGGCGGTGGTACGGTGGGATAATAAAAACAATACCACGTGAGAGCGAAGCCTCGCGTATCGGTGTCGCCGGCGCCTAGGAGGTTCACCTGAGATCTATTTCCAACAATGATACAATACTTCACTGTTATCGGGCAAAGGCATCTGACGAAGGTAATCGCTCTCAGAGTCATCTCACCTCGAGGAGTGGCGACAGCTTGTTTGATATTGTGACTGGCTATTGAAAACACTCGATATAGGTAAAAGGGATTGTAGGCACGGTTAAGCATAAATATTTAACTAACTAGGCTGGATCTTTGTCGACATCGAACTAAGTGAACCCATGGAAACAATAAAACAATCACCTTCACAACTTGATAATCGCTCATTCATAATATTTCTACTAAAGACGACGGTTAGTTAAACTAATAAAAGTATACCTCTCTATTTCGAAATCCTGTCATAGTTATGTTATAGATAGGACCTTAAGTTAAGGACTTAAGTTTAAATATTTAAAGTCATAATAATATCATTCACATACTTATATAACTAATACAAATTTCATGATAATTATCACGAATCTGCGTGAACACCATCACATAGTCTCCACTCAGGGCAAGTTCAATCAGTAAATAACTTTACACAAGTATACTTAAATAGTTAAATTGTGTTAAGGGCGGTAAAAAAGGAATTACGAACGAGAGTCTATTAGAAGCCCGAAGTTGTTCGTAATTCTAGTAACGCCCGTGCGACATACAATGTTTTTCGTCATTTGCGAGTAACATTGTATATTTGTACAAGAGAAACTAATATTTTTTCTTAAATTGCCGATACCGCTGACTGCGCTCTTGGCAGCGCCAGCTCCGCGCCGAAACCACCCCCCCCCAAGGTCGAGAGTTTTATTTGGGGGGGTTGCAACCAAGGTAGCCTGCATGCTACGACACTGTTTACGATCAAGTGTGATGGAAATGATTATTATATTTTTCTTATTGTTTGTTTCTAATTGAAATCAAACAGCAGTGCCAAAAACGTAGTCTACAGGTAGGCTCTACCTAGTAGTCGTGTCTAATTTAACTATAGAGAGCCTCAATAAAGTCCCTGTACGGGTATTATCTTGTCAATTTAATTATTAAAATGGTCAGTTGAAACTCAAAATTTATGCAATAACAGTTTACTGAATGTTACTTTGTGCATTTGCATTATTTCCGAAGAAGTTTACGTAAGTAGAAATTATAGAAACATGATAGAGACGCATAAAAACATCTGTAGTGCACTTTCTGAATTTATTTTTAAATATAAAATCAACTGGGAGAGGCTTAATAAACTATTAAAGAAAATAAAAAGCATCAAGTTAACTTTCATAAGCGGTAGAGACAAAATTTTTGTGCTTTTTTCCATAGTAAATTTGGAGGCCAATGCAATGGCAATGGATTTATTCAAAGGCAGATTTATGAATTATTTACCTGGTTTCTTACGATCGTCACATAGTACCTTGCATCGTGTCAACTAATTTATAAATACTGGTACATTTTACATAAATAAGAAAGTCGGCGACTTTACCGGAACCGGACCGGAACCGGACCTTTACAACCGGAATTAACACATATTATAGCATACTTTATCCCGAAAAATTGCATAATTTCAGCGAGATAGCGATACCATATGCGACAAGCTTTTATAGTATAGTCGAGTTCATATACAATATTTTAGACTATCGCGGTCATTTCTAATTTTATTACCTACCCTTGTACCTTACCCGCGTACCTTGATTTGTGTGTGCCAAAATATCGAGCTTCGTTAAAATCAAGGTACGCAGAACAAAACCCGCATATAATTAATAAAACGAGTTCATATACTTCTGAGCAAATATTTAATCAAAAATACCTGAACACGCTCCTATGCCGTTAAAAATGTTCAGCGTGTTCAGATTTTTTCATCAAATTTTTGCTCAGACGTATATGACCATTATCCTCTCAGGAAAGGGAAAAGGTATCAATGTGGGATTAATGTCCAATATTATAAACTTGTTATTTTGTTATATACCTACTTTTATTTGTAAGTTCATATTATCCGAATAAATCTGGGCGTTTTCGGAGTGTATTGTAGCACAAAATGCAAAAACATGCTCCGTCTAAGGTACACACATAGGTACACATAAAATTTAGCAATAAAATAAGTAAAATTTGTAAATTGCAAAAATCGTAAGTAGTTTTGTTTTGCGATAACAATTAATTATTTATATAGAACTTAACAGGAGAATCCTTACAAAATTTAGTCAAAACGAGCAATCATTTAATAAAATAACGTTTTGTATTTTAAATTAAGTATTGTCAATTGTCGAGATATTTTGAATAAAAGTGTACCTAAGTTAGAAGTGAAGTCAAATGAAATTAGTCAGTGGTTAATATTTGGACATAACAAAATTCAAACAAATATCTTCGCGGAATTATTGAACTCTAAAATTCGTATAAATATAACAAAAAAAACTTTACACATATATTTTTAAAGAAAGCTAAGCTATAAATAACTAAAGATATTTTTACAATACTAGTGTGTGTGTGTGTGTGTGTGTCAAATATATTATACTAGTTTTTGCCCGCGGCTTCGCCCGCGTGGAATTCGGTTATTTATCGCTCGCTGTTCCCTCGGCAACTGTGCATTTTTCCGGGATTAAAAGTAGCCTATGTCACTCTCGGCCTATAAACTATCACGTCGATCCGTCGCTCTGTTTCGACGTGAAAGACGGACAAATATACAAACATACAAATACACGCACCCGCATTTATAGTATTACACTATGGATTATCAACTAGCTTTTGCCCGCGGCTTCGCCAGCGTGGAATTCGGTAATTGTGCTGTTCCCTCGGGAATTCTGCATTTTTCCGGGATAAAAAGTAACTTATGTCACTCCCTGACCCATAAACTATCTCTATGCCAAAAATCACGTCGATCCGTCGCTTCGTTTCGACGTGAAAGACGGACAAACATACAAATACACTTTCGCATTTATAATATTAGTATGGATGACCGTTGCATCTACTGTAACTATATCTATCTTATGTCATTTTATATAATTGTTTTGCAAACTTAGGTAGAGACTAAATCCTAATACATCTTAACCTATGAAAAGAGGTGGATCGGGACTTCAGTGATGTGGCTGCATTCAGTAAACTATAATTATTTAGTTTAATCAACTTAATAGAGTACACATTTATAAATTTCTGTTACATTTTAGGTATAAGTATACATAACTTCGCCCCAGAAACAAATAAGTGAAGGTTTTATGTTTCTAATGCATATTTTATTAGAGTTGGTATTTCATAACGTTAATAGGTATCAATGTCGTATGATTTTGCAATCTTATCTTTAGGTACCAAATTTACGAAAATGAATGATCGCTTTTAACCAATTAGTAACATATGTTAGATTTTGCCTGCGACTTCGTCCGCGCAAAATTTAAATTTTTAGTAAAACTTCGTCATCTCTTTCATTGCATAAAGTTTTTGGTACCTATTTCGGCAACCGACTTTTTTATACCTAATTATCTACGTACCTATATTAAATTGGAGAACTCCAGTAACAATGTTTACGGAGATAAAGCTACTATGAAGCGAATTTATACTAATCCTCATTATTGCTTATTTGTAATTTTTAACCTAATACATAAATATATAACCATACAATCCTTCGCCTCCTTTATTTATCTTAGAATGAACCCTATACACTAATTTTCAGCCCTGTAACTTTCTCTTCTCTTCTAACAAAATCCATGTTCGTGCATAATTCCACCCTCCGTTTCATGCACTTCTGAGATGATTTTTAGGATGAAAATAATCTTTTGTCCTTTCCAGACTCTTTCGAACCAAATTTCATCTAAGTAAATTAGTTCAGCGGTTTAAACGTGAAAAGGTAAAAGACGGACAGACAGAGTGACTTTCGCATTTTATAGTATTAGAACCTATACTTAAATAGTGTAAAAGTTAAAATTGCATAAATAGTGGACTTTAGATTTAAATCAGATACTTCAACTTGTTAATCTTTCAATTGTAATAGGAAACTTTTATCAATTGTTGAAGTAAGATCAACAAGGTAAGTAGTCTCCACCACAACCATTCATCCACTTCTGCCTTTGACTGTAGGTACAACATATAGTTCGTTCGTTCGTTACTGTGTAACATATCAACATAAATATAAATAAATAAATATTTTTAATTCAACTCTCGGAGTTAATCATCTCTTAATGAAATGATCACGTTAAGATACATCCAGCCCAAACCAAACCATCTTTTAGATCTAGAACTTTCTCACTCTAACTAAGATAGAGTTGAGTGGTTAATTGTTCCTTGTTATTTTTAGAAATAAAGTGAACTCCTGTCGCGTGTTTACTCCAACATGTCTCTTTATAAATATTTATAAAAAAATTATGAGTAGGTAAGTACATTAAGTACATAAATTATGAATGTGAAACTCTGCATAGCCAAAACCCAAGTACGTAGGTACCTATTTCTAAACCTAATAGCAACTTAGCACTAGATAAAATCGCTAGACTTTAAGGTGTGCTTATACGTTTAATGATTTTGTGACTAAATGTCGTATTACTGCTTCGATTGCCTATAAACTTTAGTGCTTAGCTAACACGCTGATGTCATTTACGACAAAGCCATATAATCCGCAAGTGGCGTACGGGAGTGCAAAATTTTCTTGCTCATGTCTGTTATATACTTAGGTACGAGTGTGTTGTGGAGATCTTGGGTTTGACACTTAATAGTGTAAGTGCATTAATGGAGGTTAGAATAGGTGGCAGTGCGCGGCAATGCCGCCGGTGTCGAGTGTCGTATCTCACAGCCTTGGCGATGGCCGCGATCACCACACGTCATTACTTTTCCGTAAATATGTAGACAATCCGATGGAACGTGACTCACTACGTACCCGTCGACTTTCATTCATTTTCCGGATCGGCTGAAAGTCACTTAGGTATGTTTGCCAAGACATTTTTACAAGTGTGCCAAAAATTGTATTACCGAGAAGAGAAAAAATTGTCTTCGTCAGGAAAGTCTAGACGGCGGAGACAAGACGTGACAAGGAAACACACATAATAATTGCCATTCGTATTAAAAGCAGTAATAGTTAACGAATGAGATTACCACACGTAAAAGAGTGTGCGATTACTTTAAAACCGACTACTTCATCTTTATCTGTTAAATCTAAATCAATATCTGATTAGGCGATGAAAAGATAACGCGTTTGAAAATTGCTACCTAGGTACGTTTGATGTATCAGCAATTTCAGCATCCACTAAACGACTGTCTCTGACTAGTGCTGTGCTGTGGGTTGCATCTTATTTATTTATGTTTATTATTAGAGTAGGTACCTACGTGGCCCGCGTGACGCGGGTGCGGTGGGTGTTGGCCGAAAGGGCGCCAACGCCAGGCCAGGGCTTGCGTAATGGTTATACGTATGTCGAGTAGTACACACGGGAACAACGCGGAACGACCCGTGCGTGTCACGCGAGCTCCACGGGTACACTGTCAAATGATGTGTTGACAGATCGATTGATTCGATTCAATATTACACTTGAGCCCTTGATAAAGAGGTATCTCATTTGAAGAAACTTAATAGAATAATCAGATCTGACATTCCTGTAAAAACCAAGATAGGTACAGAGCATGAATAAGCAAACAAGTGATATCTCAAATTTGACATTCGTGAAGAACTCTTGTTTCTACGCGCCACGCGGCAAAAGGCGGCAAAGTAATGTATTCCGGCGTTTCAAGTATTTATCAAAAAATCATATTCAGGTACGAGGGTGTATTTTAATTACGCCGACTAACTGACATATTTTTTCGTGCAGTCAAAAAAAATCTGTCATTCAGAAAATTCACTTAAGTACTTAGGTGTAATAAGCTAGTTTTTCGTTGGACATAATCGATTATCTATCTGTTAAGATCTTCGTTGCTGCTTATGGAAATGACTTGGTTTCTTTAGATAAACATCAGCAAAAGCTGAAACGACGGAATGCAAGACTATAAAAGTAGGTAGCGAGTAGTCTTATAATCCTGATTTCTGGAATGCTCGTGCGCATTATTGCAGATATTATGCGCCGTGCGAATGAGATTGTTTGTGTATTTACTCGTAAATACCTACACCGCGCCGTGCCCGGACTGAGAATGAGCGTTGTGCGATTTGCGCGACATTGTAAGGTCCCGCAATATCGTTGTCTTACGTTTTTACTTTAGCCATTACGAATATGCTTTATTTAACGGTCATATTTAGTTTTAAAACGGTGTTTTATTCGAAGGATGTGTTGAATGCTATTCATTTTGTTTAAGTATAAAACACTATCATCTAATTGGAAAACCGTATCTACAACTTTATAGCTACTTAGCATTATGAATGATACCCTATTTTTGTCCAGTAGATAATCATGGTCACGTTGCAATAGAAAATTATGAGAATCAGGCACAGGCATGCTTACATATAAAATAAATCATTCAAGTGAATGAGTAGCATACACTTTCATAGCAATCTAGTGCGTCAGCAGTTAATGGCAACGTTTTATTTAGCGGCTGGTCCGAGACAGCGAGCAGCGCTGTGTGATGCGGCTATCGGTGGCTCTGTCGGTACTGCTCTCCGTCGCAGGACACTTCAGTATGTCCAATTCAGTCCGTGGTTCATTGCCCCGAGCCGTAACAAACGCTCAGAGTGACGTCACGCCATATGCAATGCATTGCACTCAAATTGCATTACTGTACAGGCGTCCGATACGATGTGTATTTTTATTTACCAGTAAATTTCGAATTCGGATCGGAGTAATACACACAACATGTCGCACATCCTTACTTATACGGCAAAACTGGACTCTGCTATAAAACTTGCATCATTTCCTATTGCGTTTGAAATTGTTTGTCTATCGTATTTCAAAGTCTAACATAGCACCTAACATGATTCAGGTTTACTCGTATGTCTATCTAATTACTTATGTTAATGAATGCTTCTATACTCGTACGATGCTGACTTGTGCGGATAATTATTCATTACTATGTATGTTGTATATTTATCTACTGCTGCTATTTACTTGTGGAGGGTTGAGTGTTGGATTGCAATATTAATTTGTACTTGCAAATATTGAAAGGTAAAGATTTGGCTTCCTTTGACATCGATAAGTAGTCCCTACAGCTGGATCCGTTAACGTGTTAGCAAATATTAGCACACTTAATTAACGCCCAACGAACTCACTTCCACGAAATTAATTGGGGTCAAAGAATTTAAGTGCATACATCTCAATTAACGCGTCGCTACATCAGAAACCGACGCCGGCCCGAGTTATTTGAATGCGTGTTTATATAAATTGCGCATATACTGATTCTTGAGTCCTCGGCGCGCAGGCATGTGCCGCGCCGCAGCGCCATCGCGCCAGCGCACGCGCGGACAATAGACATTAATTTTGAAAGGCGCGGGATAGGAATGTCGTCGGCGCAACCTGGGGCAGGTAGAATTTTTGGCACCTTTATGATCATATCCTGACGTGTCATAAGCCACCCACGGTTCTCATTAAGCCGGTAGCCAACAAAGGCGCCGGGCCGACCATAACGCTGTCGGATTAAATGACGCGAGGGACAGCAGGTCGTCGGCCGGAGGTGCCCTCGCGTGCTACAATTGCACACAATACGCCCCCGCGCGACCCGACAAGCCAAAAAGTTAGAAAAGTATGGCGGTGCGACGGTTCCCGTGATACCATCTCGGCGCCACTCGCCGCGGCGCCCGGCGCTGTCACCGGAGCCCGGCCGTATAATTAGAAGCCCGCTTTAAAGGTGCCGTGAAATATCGTGCGCCTTAGAGGATTTAAAACGGTGTTAATACCGAGAAGCAATAAATGCGGTCCCGAAACTTGAGCGATCAGATTTATTTTATGGTCATTTTTGGTGTCGCCGGATGAATCGTGGAAATCGGGGCTTTATCTTTATCGACACTAAAAGTTAGTGATAATGGTTAAGTCACGGGCGCGGGAGTGCCGCGAGCCCCTCCCACGTGCGATGGGCGACTCTCGTTATGAACTTGAATTAAATGAATGACGCAGTTGTATGAATGGCGCGGGAATTAATGCGAGTCGGAAGTGCAAGCCGCGCTTCAGCACGCTAGTCCATCGCCGCACGTGCATCCGCCCGCCCCGCGACACCTAGCGCTGCACAGTGCACGCTGCAGCTGCACACTACACTACAGACAATAACTAACAAGTCAAATATAAATGTTATGTGTATTTCATTCCACAATCAATGTAGTCACGCTTTGCTTCTCCCGCTGGTAATAAGCACGCGGTTTTTCTTGTTTTCTGCAGTAGCACATTTTTTGAGTAGTCACTTCATTACAGACTTAGAGAAATAAATGTAGAACTTTTAATATGCAGTCGTCTTCCTAGTTTCGCGTTGCTCTTCTATTCCTGTTCTTATTGGTTATGTGGTGCAGAATATGCAGAGGAAACACGCTCCATTACTACAAGCAGCGATTCAATATTACGGCGTCTCTGACAATGCACATTTTGTATAAGTAGGTAATAATGAAGCAGATCGTCACAACTTTGAAAAAATCTCGTATCTCAAATCAATACGTCAGCAAATTTGACCCTTAAAGCAATGTTTCATTAAGTTCACTCGGAAAGATCATCGATTTTGAGATACCAGCTTTTTTCAAAGTAGCGACGAGATGTCTATCAAATTAATTCTTACGATTAGGACATTATTTATTCGCAGATTACGACCAAATTCCATCTGGTCGTCAATCAGATATAGAATAGATAGGTAGGTACCTTTGGTCAGCTTAGAAGAGTTTTATTTTTATTTCGACATAAATATAGTACGAGTAGCTTGATGTTCAGGGGATGGTAGATTGATTGATTGATGTAGTTTGTATAAAATGAAACTTTGAAGAACGTTGCCAGTAGAAATTTGAAAAGAATGATGTACTAAGTATGATGACATGTTTTTTCCTGTCATTTTTTCGGTTCCATCACCCTCGGCGTGACCTCTTCGAGACAGAGCTTCGTTCTAACACTTGGAAATTGTGGATAATGAAATTTTAATTATATCTGTGCACCAGTTTACTTTATAATATATTCAGCGGCACAAAATTTGGCCCACTCGACATACAAAATTACCTATCTACTCAACTATGCTGAAATTCCCAAAAATCTCTTTTTAGTTATCTTCTAATTTATTCCAGGTATAAGTTGGCCAAATTTAATGTCTACAAATGGATGTTGTTTTGAACTACAGCCACCCACTCACGGGGAAATACGAGTATGTTTTAAGTAGAGTTCCTAGGATCTATGCCACTCGTGGCTTTTTCACTCCACGTGACAAAAACTAGGCATCTATCCATCATTTCATTTTATTTTATTGAAATTTATATGTCTCGCGTTCAAGATATTTTAAAGAGGAACTAAAATACTGCACTGTACACCTACGTAACTCAATAACAGCACAGGTGCTATCAAAAATAAAAATTCGGTAACACTGCCTACCCATTAGAAACCGGTATGTTTATTACAATATTAATATCGATCAGATTTTAAAACAACTCAACACTAATTTTTCATTTCATCTTATTAATTAGTTGTAGATATTATATATCATTGTGACGCAGTTTCAAGAGAACAACAATGTTGACGCTTTTTTATGGTTGGTTAGTATTAGGAGACTCGTTGTCTAGTAGAACTGATGGAAGCGAGATAGCATTCCTCACAGCATCCGAACACTCGATCCTTTGTGATGAGAATCGAAGAAAAACTCGCGGAGTAGGTGTAACAATCCTAGCAATTACCAATGCAGTTCTGAAAAAGGCATTCATTAGTAGTTTTAAAAAGAGGAGCAGGTTGTTCCTCCTATGCTTACCTATTGGGCAGACTGTGAGGCGACTGCATATCGCAATTTATTAACGAAACAAAAAATAATTAATAACAATCTCAAGCTGAGAATGCGATTATATTAAAAGTCACACGCAGAGCTTTACTGTGCTATGTATAGTATCATTTACTATACACAATACTGAAAAAAGATTAATACATATAATGATATTCGGTCGTATAGTTTGTACAATCGAAACCATAACTATCTAACTTTACAGCCGTAGCGTCAAATATATGTGTGTACATCGACTTTATGGTTACGTACATACATATATTGAGGTGCACATAAATTTATGACCTTGATTGTATGTAGGTTAACTAATACCTAATAGAAATACTATACAGCAAACAAATTACAACTTTTTCTGTGCGGAATTCATTTAACACTATCCCACAATAAAATTAGATATTTTACCAAATAGGAGGTAGGTGCTTAGTCTATTTTCTTTAATAAATTTTCTGCTTACCAAATTTTATAATAATAGGTTCAGTGATTTTAGAGAGACAAAAACAGACTGAAAGAGAGACAGCGTTAGGTACTTTTATACATATTTCTACCTATATTTATGCCTATCCAATTCATCAAAATTCTTGTATAAACACCCACTGGATCGAATCAATAACACATTTATCTATAATTCGTGTCTTTTAACTAGATGTCTAATCATTTTTTTTAACCAAAATTCACTTCATTTCAATATTTATTTTTCATTTGAAAAAATCTTCGTCAAAATCTGACGATATTTTTTGATTGAAACATGTGTATAATCTGTAGTAGCATAGACTAGCGTAGATGGTGGAAAATTTGACATTTTAAAAATCGATGAATGCGCGGATGAATAAGCGATTTTTATTTATTTTCCTTAAAATTAAAAAATAGTTACTGCTTTTATAATTGAATAAACAGTCTTTGGAATTAAATCAAGTATTGTAAATAATAAAATAGTCAAAAATACGTTGATCTATTCAATTAATAAAATAATCGATTTACAGAACAGATTAATTATTTTGCAATAGGTTCTAGGTTTTCACATTACTAAAATATCTATGGTCGGGTTAATGGCGTCTTTGTTTACGCTTGTCATAAATTGGATCGGAATACAATATAGTAATAGTATAGTTGATAAACTGTTACGTTTATTTTGTCTTCTTTTAAACAATTCTTCTGTAGCTGTATAGTAGGTAATAGCTGAATATTGCAACTAGAAATTAACATCAAAATATACTCGCCATAACGTAGTTGCATTGTAAATAGAGGCACCGTCTCTACAAGTATAGATAGAGACATGTCATTGATCTCGAATAACTGCAATAAAGTTCATTATAGATTAATACATTGATATGCCACATTACACGACTAATAATTAACAACTATTTATTTAACATACGTGTCGTAATTAATTCGAATGCATAGGTAGGTAAATAGAATCATCATTAAGATAGAATGTGCAATGTGCATGCTTGTGTCATGTAAAGATAGTGTTTTATTTTAATCCTATTAGATAGCAGGAGTTAAGAATAATCATAATATTGACACATTTTATGACTTACCTCGACAAACCATCGATAATCGATATCGGCCTATGTAATATAATAACTTGCCAGATACAAAATGTTTCAAAATAAAGCTCACTAAGTAAATGTCTTTGTAAATGTTATGTGAGTATTAGTTTACGGATGAATTTCTGTCATTATTTGCACTCTTGCTAACAAGTTGAATACGTATGCCCTAACATAATTTAAAACTTGTAACTAAACGTATTCTTGCAAATAAATAATTTCATTTCTTTTCTATTCTAGATAATATACAGAACAATCTACCTTATAACGAAATCTACAAACCGATACCTTTTCCGTTTCCAACATCTAATTTCAGAAAGAAAGAAGAAAGAAAGAAAGAAAATACATTTATTCACAACACAAGACAACAAAATTATTAGGTACAAAAAACAACACAAAGGTATGTGTCATTGCGGTTGTGAATCGGACACTGGCTCAGCATAATGCTGAAGCGTTAAAAACACCCCAGCGCTGATTTTCAGCCAGCACCGTCGGCAACCCTCCGCAAGACTACATAAATAAATAGATATTTTGTAAACTATAAAACTAATTTATTGTGTGACTTTAAAACATAAAAATAAATGTATTAGGTACGTAGATATATATAAAATTAATTAGACAACTATTATTATTATGCACTCACTTGCCAAGTATACACCCTAACGCGGGCTAAAAAGAAAAATTAAATTAAAGAAAGAAATCGAAACAAATAAAAAAACAAAAAAGCAGTTTTGTGAAATAGTGCTGGAAAGGAGAGGAATTAAGATTTTTGAAATGCCAACAAATAGCCTTTAAGCTTACGCCCAAAGGTGTATTTCAAGGACAAATAGACAGACAGTAGCATTCGTAGTAATTTAAACAAATCAACTGCTCTAATTGAAAGTAGGCCTCGCTAAACTATATTAATGAACTAAAAGAATTTCCTTGCTCACCCGCGACCTTACGATAGCTAAGCTTATGCAAAATATGCGTGTTCATGCAGTTCCTCCACCTCCACACTGTAAGAACACACACAAATCACACAAACCCATCTATCACCACCACCACATTACACTGACGCGTTTCGAACTCAACCAGAGCTCATCTTCAGAGTGACACAACCGTACACCACGCTACCAGTTGTTAGACTAACGAACCACAACCACCGTTTTAATTTGTCACTGTAAATCCCCAAGTACCCACATATGTTTTATGAAACATAACAAAACTACCCACAAACTTTTATTTTTTTTTTAAACCGTCCTTCAAAACTACCTTAAAGGAAATTCTTTTAGTTCATTGATATGGACCTCCGCAAAGTAACGCCTGATTCAATAAACTATATTAATGACTTTATCTGTTAGCTATGTAATTAATAGGCTTTTAATTTTTTTTAGGAAAAAAGACTTTAAATGAAATTAACACTTTTTACCTTAGTGTTGGAATAGGTAAATAATTAATAAATAAGTTGAGCAATTAAAATTATAACATCAAATAAACCGACACGTTCCCATTGGGTCGAACAAAAATGTACATAATTATAACTCTTATGTCATCTCGGCCTATATGTATACTTAAAGAGTCTTAACACACACCACAGTGTGTTTCTTCGCAGGATTCCTATATTCCTAATACATAAAAAGTATATTTTGCAAGAAATCGGAGGAAAAACACAAGATTTGTAATGTAAAATAAACCCTTGTAGCTCACCGAGTTATAAAACGATGTTTACACTAATCATTCAGTGTAAATATCTACATTTAAAAAGAGCAGCCAAAGTGTGTCGTCACTCCGCAGAGGCGCAGAGCAAACACGCGGGCGCTTATGAATTCAGCTCAATAAATATTTACCCGCTCTGGGAGCGCGAAACGCTGCATTCCCAACAAGAGGACCTTTTGGCGCCAAATGTCAATTTTCTTAAGATTACCCATCGCCGAAGCCGCCTGCGCAGCCTCAACAAACACGCCTGTCCGACGCCATCTCTCCAATCTCGCACTTATATTTACCACCTAACGGCGATAATGGCTCAACGAGGGTTTGTTTGCTCATGCAACACGTAATGGATCCCAGCACTCTTCTCAATCGCTCGAGAAACGTGTTTGGATAAATGCTATGACTTTCATATCCAAGCGCCGGTTGCGCGGATCGTCTATGTTATAGGTAACTAAGTAGGCACCTCACCATCTCTATTTATGTCCTGGCATAAATAACTTAGGTACACACCAGAGAACCAACCCTGCAGCGTTCAGAATTCTACTTCAGTCTACTTTGCGTTTTCTATCGTGATAATGACGGCGTTGTGTCTAATTTAATTTGCTAAACGTAGATTTCTTCATCGGAACCTTTATGACTATTGTGCGCTACATAGATTATAATTAAATTAGGTAGTTTAATTACAAATAGATAGGGGTACTTTACGGTCTTAAAACGAATGATGAGGTTATAGATTTGTTAAAAGTGTTCGGTGGTGGGAAGCAGACGCGGCGAGGGTGTCTGGCGAGGGGTAGTCGCGGCGCGCGACCCGCTGTCTCGGCCGGGCCGATCGCGCATTCTTGACAGCCCAGACCTGCTCGGTAAACTAAAGGGTAAAAATAAATACGCGTCCTAGCAAGTCGGGATTGTAACGCGGGGAAAAACTTGAACATCTGTAGGTCCAGTCCATTTCTAGACGATTGAGTTATAATGAGGGTACGATGACCGGAAAACACGCAACGGGTGCAGTTTTCCCGGTAACATAATAGATAAATATAACACTTAACGAAATAAGTAAAAATCTATCCTTTTTAACGCGCTTATATATTAGCTTCACTAGTAACTATGTGTCTTGAACTTGAATTTTATCCACTCACGTATTGACACGAAACTTGACATTTATGCGTAGTTCTAATGACAATAAAATAATATGGTAGGTAAATACCATCGAGTTGGTCTGATAATGGTGCTGGAAGCTAGGGATTGGATCTCCAAAACAGAACAACGTAATTTAGCCGTTAAGGGCTTGTTAGAATAGTCTTGGGGTGCACTTTGACCAAGAATGGTATCTAGGGTCTGATGATGGAACTGTCATGTAGGTGTGCTATTAAACCGTGGTTTTAGTTTTCTATTATTTATATCGATATTTAACTGAGCCCTTGGTACAAAGCAGAGGTTCCCAAACTTATTTCGTCTAACGCCCACTTTGAAACTCAGTTATATTGTAGCGCCCCCCATTTTTTTTCACCTTGAAACCTCAATGACATATTAGTCTTACCTAATAAAGGCACAAAGGTGAATATTTTTTCTGGGCCCCTTACCGCCTCCAGCGCCCACAAGGGGGCGTTATCGCCCACTTTGGGAAAGACTGGTATAAAGAGTCATTTTATGATGATTCCTGTGATAGTAATTTATTTAGATCATGGTAAAACATTCTAAACATTTCTTGACATAATTTTTGAAGCCCTGTGGCATTAGCAATATGCAATGCTATAGGGTAAAATGATCGTAAAATGACTCTACCATAATGAGAACGCGTCTTTATCTACTCTCTGTTTCTGATGCAAGGGCTTTCTTGTTAAGTTTTTATCTTATAGGTAGTTATTTGTTAAAAAAAATAGTAACGTAGTATTACCTTAAAGTTATTCAGCTTAATTGAGCCCTGAAAAACATCTATTAACTTGTAAACTAGGGGTTCAATTATTGTTAATCACAAATGATGTTTTAGGGGTTATTTACTTAGACTACCTAACTCATCAAACCATGTTTTGTGGCGCCGGGGTACAATAGTAGGTACATTGTGCATTAATCCCCTTACAGCCCGTGATACACACGATGATTTTCATCATATTGCGAGGAAAAAAATCGAAAAAATGAAATAAATTTGTGTCTAAACAATTCACAGCTCGGCAAAAGAAAGACGCTAAGAAAACAACTGAATAAAATAATGGCTACCCGCCAATACAGGGGGCTACAACAAACCGTACCATCGCTCTCACTCGTATCAGCAAAACGATACGAAACATCTATTTTCGAATTGCGTAGTAGCCCCCCTGATTGTCACTTTTTTCGAGTCGCCTAAGTTAATTATTCCAACATGCTAAAAAAATATTTACTAAAATTATTGCAAACAATTTGATAAAATTTTTAAATATAAAAGTAACGAAGTTTCATGTCATGAAGCGGGGAAAATTTTCATGGTGCAAAATTGGGTTATAGCTAAGTTTTAAAGATTTAAATAAAACGTTGGCTGACTTGTAACCTCTTTAGTATGAAATGACGTACCTACATACGTTTCAAAACTAAAGTTATAACTCGAATCCCTTGAGAATAAAAACCATACGTAAATCCATAATTCCCGCGGGAGCTATTGAGGCCATTGTCTTTTAGTATGCAGGCATGGAATAACATCATTGACGAGCAAGTGTGATGTAATAGTAGATTGATACCAAGGGTAGAAAGTGACCCATTTCACCCGAGTTAGACACTACTTTTCATTTCAACTGTGAGGAAAGTAAAATACTACAAAAAAAATGAGAATAATAATAAATTGAATTTACTTATATCCAACCTCCAACGATACCTTTTCGACTGGAAACTTGTCACGGCCGACTATAAAAAAAATCGAGTTGTTCACGACCAAGGAGCTTATATACAAACTGGAGGTTGAACGCCGAACGAAGAAGTTTGACCTTTATTATTTATTTATATATTCCATCTCTTTCTTTCACATTTCACGAATGACTTCCATCTCTTTCTTAACCTAACTAAAGAAAGAGATGGAATATGTTCGTGACTTAATAAAGATCAAATTTCTTGTTTCAAACGGATGTTCGGCGTTCAACCTCCAGTGTTGTAGGTATATAAGCTCCTTGGTCACGACGTGCATCTAGATGGCCATGCCGAAACGTGAAAAAAAAGTGTCATTGACGTAACTCAATTATCTCCGACTCCGTGGCTAATCGAAAACTTTAAAAAAAGTACTTTCCACCCTAGAGATGAAAACGCAATTTTTCATCCGGCTATCTACCCATGAAAATTAAACTTTCCGAACAGGAGAGATGAAAAAATATTAATGGTCTTATTTCCTAAGTAGTTTTTATGTGATTGTGAGTAAAGTATGCAAAAATCCCATCGCAAGCATCGGCGCTTGTATGAAATGTCAAGTATCAAGAAAGTTATCTAGACTTGCCTTGATTGTTGATATGTCCAGAGGAGATTAATAAGTTACATTATGATTTTGATTCAGTAAGTAAGTATGTAATGTGTTGATAGCATACCTGGTGCCTGGTGTATCGAGTAGTAACATAGCACAGTGTCGCCTACAGCGAAGCGAATCCGGTCCGGTTGTACAGTTGCACTCCTTAGATGGCCACCGGCGCGCGGCGGCGCCCGTTTCTCTCAGAGCAGCGCCTGCACCGACCTCACTCGAACTCACTTCTTACGACTAATCCAGACAGCGCGTTCGCCAACAACCCACGGATGTGTATGTCTTCATTAAGAAATAAAATAAGCTATTTCCGTAACGATTTGTCTTAATAACCCGTATCAAAATAAAACCTTAAGTAGCAGTCGATAAATATAGTTGTTATACAAACGCGTGAAAATAAAAATGTTGAAAATCCCGAGTGTGCTCGCCGCGGACGGATCTAAATCCCCAAGACCGCACACTGTCAAAATATTGTCAAAGAGAATTCCGCCCGGTCAATATATTATACCTAATGATTTTCCACTTGGCAATAATCCTAGCGATTTATTTCGATCTCGGTAGATATTAAACCGCATACCGCATATATCTAGGCGAGGCGTCATTCTGGTTCAGCTCGGTTGTTGAACCTAGTTTTATTAAGGCAGGAGTGGTGACACACACGAGTCGCTTCGGTTTCAGGTCGGGTATGGTGTCCATGACATGGTGTGGAGGTCGTCTGGGGCGCGAGCGCCGGCGGCAGAGTGTCTCATTGTCACCGGTATATTTAGTGCTGACGCCGCGTCACGCGCTGGGCCCGGAAGCGTCTGTCGTCGCCGTCTGCGCTCCAGCACGGTTCTGCAGCGGCCGCTGTGCGGTCTGCACCACTCATTTGCCAAGGTCTCCACATCCGGTACAACCACCTACTATTGTAGCGGCATGGAGTTCACCATTCTTCACCGCGTTGTTAATAATTCTTAGCAGATTAATGAAGATTTAACTTATTTGTGGGTACATAAAAATGGGGACATAGAATCCATAATTAAATTCAAATTACTGAAATAAAAAAGCAACGCTTATATTGGGACATTTCTTCGAGAACGTACATCCTATATTTGGCTGAAACATGAGTGAGTGCGGGGTGAGCGTAGAGCACACATTTCGAGCTAATATTTAGCCACTGACCGGGATAATACCTTAAATTTACTGCCGCACGGCCGGATGTAATGCCCCAATTTCAAGTAATTATGCTTATCACCGCGTTTCAGTGTAAGGAACAAATTATAGTACCCGACGTAAACCATATTGTTGTCGCCGACAAGAAACTGGGTTAAATCTGCTATAAAATGTTATCTTAACATAATGTATTGTCGTCAATGTAACTACGGTCGTTAGAACTTGCTATCTGTTGCTTTTCATGAATTAATACTATTTTATTAATAATGTTTTATCTATGCCATATTGACATCAGAATCTAAAAGATAAGGCAAACACTTGATTTTTTTAGAGTTTTCAATGCATTTTCTACTTTAATCCTCATATTTATGAACCCAAACAAAGCCCAAGTTAAAATTATTCCCATATTAGCCAACAAAAGAAAAATACTTATCTACTTGATCGCAATCAATGAATAAGCGGTTGCATTGGTATAAGATTACAATATGCCTTTACACTACTACTTTAAATAATTGGCTCGGTAAATGAGCTGAGTGCTGTACGACACTTTCCCGCGTTTTATCTTGTGCAACGGCTTTATAGATTAGATCCTTGAACCAGCCTCATGCCTTACATGGGCAGACTTCTCGGGAGCTGCCATACAATGTCGATGATCGATGGGAAACTTAAAAAATGGGGAAGATACTCGTTTAAAAGTGCGCATTAAACGTTCATAAGTTCATCAATCCTGTTTTGTTGCGGGATAGTCTATGTAAGTGTAAGTAGCCTTTGTCCCGTGCGCAAAAGTTACACTTTCTCAGCTATCACTACCGCTCCCGGCGCTTTCACGGTGAGACCAGGCGTGTTTTAATGTAAATACTAGCTTTTGCCCGCGACTTCGTCTGCGTAAATTATTATATGACACAATACTCTATAGGAATGAAGTTAATATCCCGCATTGCCCGTTTCCGTGGGATTTTCGAAAAATCCCTTCAAACTACGGCTAAACAATCCACTGAAAAATCTGACCACCAGGTTTCACATCTACGAGTATAATACTTATGGAATAAGATATTAAATCCTCCATTACTATTTTCCTACATCGAGCGATCTCAAAAATTGCGTATGATGTCTTTGAGATCGCAATCCAGACTCGCGCTGGCCTGCCGTTTCAGCCGACAGCGAAGCGGCCTGCCTGGCTAATGAGACTGTGCCCCTTGTAGCCTCAATGCGTTGCGAGGCTTTCGCAAAAGTTTCGTTTTTATTTCGGGAAGGCATGTTGTTGTTGTTGTTTTTTTTCATAAATATGGCTCTGTCCATTAGAGGACAATTGTGCCAATGTCTAGTAGGTTTTTCCTTCTTCGGTAAAAAAAATCTAGAAAACGAAATATGAGAGGTAATGTTGGATTAACGATGACAGTGCAAAGGAAAGAAGGCATGGTAACGCGTATAAAATTCGAGTCCCAAATAGTGTTGCTGCGATAGCGATAGTCTATCGAGACATCAAATACGATTTAAATGTAAATTTTGTTTTCATGCCCGTAATAACAAACTAAACCACTATACTTCTATAGTGGCGCCAACTGGTGAGCGCGAAAACGGTAGCCCTCATTATGTATGTTGTGTGCTGGTTGTGTGTTGGTTGATATGCGTGTAGATTTTACCACCACTTAATGTTTACTCAGTTCCTCCAAGAGATGGCATTGTGCAATGTATGGCAATTAAAATTGTCGTTTAATTTTGTTGTACTATTAAATCAATTATTCAATTAAATTTGTTGATATTCGTACCCCCTCTCCTAAACCTAGCATCTCTCCTGGTATATAACTCTGTATCTGGGCCGAAATCGCTGGTCTTATATGGGATTCCATACGACTCGGCCGTTGTTAGTAGGGATAAACTTTTAAACTAAAAAAACCGGAAAGCGTAATAGTAACTAAATCACTCACAGTATTTTTAACGGCACAAGTCTTAATGGAATCCCACGAAGGATCAGATTTTAGCCAAATTTACTCTTTTTATTACATTAATCTTTTGGGTTTGGCTGTTTATGAGATTTAGCTACTTTTTTAAGCAAATCATCTCAATCAAGACTTGGCATGTTTTAGTTGGGATAGATTTGACACGTTCTGGCCTGTATCTAGATATGGCCGGGTCTGACGAGTCACATGGCGGTGTGTGGGAACAGCCGCGACGCGGGCGGTGCAGTTGCGAATAGAATAACCCTTATAAATAGGGTTCCTTGAATGAAGGACCTTGAATATAAAAGTCATGCACTTCATGGAAGAATTTAGTGTCAAATTTAGAAAGTTTATGCATTTCAGCTTTAATTGAACTGAATAAATACCTACACAAAGTGTGTGCGAGTTAAAGGTGCAGATAGAAAATCTTACGTACCTAATCTTGTCGGTTCCTTTTTTCAGGCGTAAAAATTTGCACGTATGTAAATGAGTTCAAGAGTAGGCACTCGTAACATTATTTTGTTTGAGCATGATACAAAATTTGAATGCCCGTTTTTTCCCCAAATAAAATACCTAAAAGAGAAAATTTTATTTATGTATCTTGCAAGTGTACCTACATTTTAGGAAATTTTTGGTCATCAATGGAAGATTATTTATTTATTACTGAGAAATTAAAATTTTACATCAATTTCAAAACAGCATAGTGGGTTTAAGGACTGTCTTAAATTTTTGCGATTTGCACTCATCGATCGAGTTGGGACTAGTACCTAAGCTCTAATGCAATATATCGTGTGTGCGGAACTCTGTCCCCTTGCGTTTGTATGACTCTTTTATTTGTCGATATCTGTGACCGGCGCCCGCGCCATTAGTCATGTGACAGTATCGACTCGTGATCGCGAGCCTCTTAACTCCGACGCCCGGCCTGCTATGCAAATTTACTTGCAACTGAATCATGTACAGACGACTGTTGAGACATCTAGCAATTTGGTGATGGTAAAGTGCGAGTAGTAACTAGCTTAAAAAAATGCATTTAACGATTTCCCAGCTCTGTGATTACCTATTATAGCTGTAACTTTTTACAGGTAACTGTATTCCATAATCAAAATTACGTTGTTTTTCTACATTATATAGATTCATCTTGCTTTTGTAAAAAAATGCAGGGCTACTATGGAACTCGAAACTCGAAGTTCGTATCGTACCGCCCTTCTCGCTCTCGTATTAAATAGTATAAGTGTCAGAGGGACCGCACAACACGAACTTCGAGTTTCGAGTTTCGTAGTAGCCCTGCTGGTTACGAACCAAAGTTTTCGCTAGATATACTTACCTACATTTTCAAAATATGATTAAGAGGACTATTTTAATAATATTATGAGACGATTTTGTATTACTAGCACATTTAAGTAAGTACATAACATAACGCGGGCTGTTAAACTGTTAAAACACAATATTATAAACTGAAATAATTATTTACATAGTTACTATCAATGATTTCGGTAAAATAATTTCACCGCAAATATCATTTGGCGCTGGATATAATTTTCCCTCTGGAATGTAAGCTGTCTAAAAATACTATAACGAAAACATAATTTTGTTTAAATTAGGTCCCTGCCTACCCATTTATTAGTTTTTTAATGACCGAGGGAGTGGTACTTTACGTGTTGATTTATATTGCTTGGATGAGACATTGGACAGTGGAGACATTGTTATTATTTGCGATATATTTATTTCACGTTTCATCCTCAGGATAAAGGAAATTTCCTTATTATCTCTTCGGATGAAAGGTTCACAAAATTATCATCAGACATCACTTACGGTAAGTTCGTCTGATTTATTAATTTTAGACTTAAAGTTATATTTACCTAAATAACGTCGCATGCAACTCTTTTCTATTTTTGCCGTGACTGCAATATAAAGTTATATATTATTTTGATTAGCGGATGTAAAGTACAGTTAGTATTTACATGTTGGAGAAATTGTGGCCTACCCCCCAGGAATAGTTCGCGTCGGCGTCGACGCGGGGTCAACGCTCCCTGACTCACCATACGCGACATGCGTAGACTCTATCACATTATTACTTTCATAAAAGGTTGTATCGCTTAAATAATGCATGTTATGTAACTGGTTGCAGCCTGTGATCTCCTGCGCCCGCGAATCCCCACCTCATCAACTTAACGCGAACGCTTATAACTCTTACGACACTTTGTGCTTCGAACATTTTCCCACCAGTTGTTTAATTTAAGAAGGTTTTCGATGCGGCGATTAACAAGAGCTTCTATAACGTTGCAGTAGGTTGCCAGTTACAGAATTAGTTCGTAGCTATTATTGCAGCGTCCTCTACACGTCAATTGGTGGCGAGTGGCGAGCCTATCATAGCAAGATGTTATTTTTGTAAAGCGTATGATGCGTTAATATGCGCTTTAATAAATGAAGCGCGATTTCAAACTGCGTTAAAGTTTCACACGGTAATTTAAACATCTGATAGTCACAGTGTTTCGTTATTTTGTACACGTAGGTGTATAAGAGCAGGCGGGTGATAACTGAAATTAAGGGTTAGCGAAGTACAAGAAGGGCGTGCAGGCACGCGGCACATCGCGCTTGGCTCGTATCGACTGATTCATCTTAAACGGACGGCCCGTTGCATACTAATTAGGGAGGGATCTTTGAATTAGTTACCCACCTACATGCCAGCGCACAACTCCGAGTAATTATCAAGAGTTAAATTGATTCATGTTTTATGAAGTCGGAATGCAACATTTAGTCCGCCTGGAATGCTGCGTACTCAATTGACAAGGAGATAATTTGTCTGTTAATGCGCAAGCGACGGAAGAAAAGCGAAACGCGATCGGCGCGTACGGCGGACCGGCGTTGGAGGCATTATCGTGTTATCGATCGGTGTCCTTAAAGCGGCTCGCAATTAGCGGCCGTCGCGCGAGACCTCCCGTGCGCGCCGGCGCCGCCTCCGAGCCTTTATGAAATTATCACTAAATTGAGAGGTAGCCTTTCCTCGACGCGATAATAGCACCCTCCGGCTATTCTCCTATTTATAAGTACCTCGTGGTCAATTGATGTTGATGCATGCAGATTGCTCATTTTCCATATTATTATGTCGTATTTTTTTTAACTGAGAGTTATCTGTTCCTTCACACTACGTTGCATAGTAAATTACGATAGTGATGCATCACTTGCCTACTACAATTTATTTACTTAAATACAATTTACTTATAAAATGGCAGGTGCTATTTACTTTGTAGTGCAGCTAATCGTAAAAAAATAATGAGTAATTAGCCTATCAAAATTTGATATAAACATTATCGTGAATATGATAGGGAATAGTCAGAAATAAGATTGTCATACAAAATCACCGATTTGAAAAATAAGGTGATATCTCGCCGTGATGTAACGTAAACGATGTCAGGCGAGTAAATGGTGGTTGGTTATCACGGGGCCGGGCCAGCGCGGGCGCATCAAAGAGCTTTCGCGGCAAGCGCCGGTTTCGGTGACCGCAAGGGGCGTTCAGCTCCCCTATAAGGAGCTGTCACTTACGAGGCCTTTCATAACAACACTTAATAAGATGCAATGTGAGTGTAAAATTTCGTGATGGATCCGCGAGTGAAGTCACGAAGCTGCGAGGGCCGTGGGACACAAAGTGCGGGGTTTGTTTTATTTTGATTGCATTGTGGGCCGCTAATTACACGGCGGGATGCTTTTTAACGAGCACTCATCCGAGTTAACGGCAGGCGCACGCGCAGAGCGCCCACACGCTCCGCGCGGGACTGTTGCTTCTGTCCAGGTTTCCGTCCTTAATCAATTAACGAGCAACTTAGGTGCGTGTCAATTACGCCGGCTTAAGTAATTGTATTTTCCCTCGTCTTGAATTAACTCAATGATAGAGATGTAGGTACATTAATATAACAGGGTCGGGAAGGACAAAGATCAAGCTTGCTTTCAAAACAGGAAAGAAAAAACGATTTACCATCCGAAACGGGATTTTCCATCTAAATAATTTATTTCTTTTGTGGCTTTTTTAACGAGGCAATATCGTGTTGGCCTATAAATTCAGTAGCACATTTTATACGAATGCTCAGACGTTTTACGAGGTATTTGGTATTAGAGCGGAATGCGCTGAGAACTGGTGACAAAGTTAAATAAATAAATAAACAGCACTTTGTTATGCAATTTCACTGATTACATCCTTGATGCTAATTAAAAGCAATGACCAAAACGTACCTAGTACCTAATATAAGAAAAGAAAAAGAGCCCTTTGTGCGTACTTATTAAAATAAATATATATCATGGGACACTTGACATCAATTGACCTAGCCCCAAACTAAGCAACGCTTGTTACTATGAATACCATAGGCACCGGATAAACATACATATTTTTGATTTAATTAATTTGAATTTATTTGGTTTGACATAGATAGACAGTTTAATTTACGTGGATGTGATGTGTTAATTTGATATGAAACAGAAGTTAATAAATTTGGCTGTGTACATGAATGTCATGGAAATTAATTTCATTTAATGTAATCTTATCTGCTTACTACCATAGTCTCATAAGAATATTGTATACACTAACAATACTTGGATTTACTGTTATCCGAAAATAGATTATTTTGATTGGATTTGATTTTGATTTTATATACATACATACATAAATACACACGAATACATATTAAACATCCAAGACCTGAGAGGAAACATTCGTATTATTCATACAAATATTTGACCTGGCCGAATAAATATATTGATTTTGATTATGATATCTTTTATAAATTTATGTGTATATATGTCTTATACTTTATTCATATCAATTAGTGAAACTGTATCAATATTTATGTAATATTATTGATCTATGAAAAAATTGCAAACATTGAATAACACAAAACAGTTATAAACGTGCTTGCACATTAAACACCTAAATAGGTAGTTATACGTTTGATTGGTGCAAGTATTTCGTTTAAGATAATTTTATTTTATCAAGTTTATACTTAATGATGTGATTAAGTCGATTGCGCTAACAAAAACGCAATATAACGAACGGCAGTCCACAAATAGCATAGGTAACTAGTAGAGTCTATATACATATACAACAGCCAAGGAAGTAATTAAACGCCGGGATATTCGAAATAAATTATTAACGTATATGAAGTATATAGTGTTAAATTGGTCTCTTCGAGTCATTGTCGGTCGCTGATGAACTATGAAAAAAAGTGGTCAGAGAGTGAATGACGGCGTCGACGCAGCGGCGCTTGCGCCGATATCGATCGCGGCTCGGCGCAGCCTTCCAAATACGGTGTCTACTCATCCCAAATAGGCATCAGTCGAGCCGATGCGCTGAGCCGAGGACATCACGGACCCATTCGCCTCTTTCCATTGTCTACACATTTTTTGCCCCTCAGTATTCTTCCTCCACCGAGGACGACCAGTAATCAATTCGAGATATGTACCATTGCGTGATCTATGCTACGAAAACAATTTAAGGTCCGATGATTTGCAATTTATGAGCTGCGAGATGATGTTCTGGCTGGTGCTGCTTTTTGTCCTCAGCCACTTAGTCACGGATGCTTTATTGCAGTTGTCGAGGCGATTAAATTATATCAGTTTGCTAACCTTGAATGAAGATACTGTATCCCTGGAGGTAGGATGCGAGCAGCCGCGTGGGCGTCTGCAGTCTAGCGCAGCTGGCGAGGGCGTTGATTCATTTCAAATTATTCGCAACTAAGTTTATCTTCCGCTGAGTTATGTGCCCGCCTCTTTTAGTTGATATTTCCATTAGTTAATACGGGTGGTTTCTCCAACCATGAGTAAACTGCTTGTAGGCCTGCAAAATGATATAACCCTATCTCGTTATCTTGTTGTGATAACGCAAATTTCCAAATTGCAGATTACAACAAGTTACAAGTTGAGCTAGGTTCGCTAAGCCAGAATATTAAACATAATTGACCAAGAAATTGCCTAACCAACGTATGCAATATTTGGAAGAGCTATATTTTCAAAACCGGGAAAAGTATTGCTTGGCCAACTTTGCAAAGATAAAAAGTATACTCATTAAACTGAGACGTGTTGACATTGTATTGTAGATATTTCTGCGTAAATTTACATTCATCTGCAGGGCTCATTCATATGAATGACATGATCTTTTTAAAACGAGCTGTAGACGCATCGTCGCATTAATTGCACGTGTAGGCAGAACCTGTGTCTATTTTATTCGTCGATCGCTTACCTATCCGTCATACAGGGAATGTGGCAGATTTGATATAAACGCAGGGATTATGCATGCACGCATGCGGGCGGCCCTGAGCTATCGCAGTATTGTATTCAAATCCCGGAGCGTCACCGACGCGGGCGCAGGCCCGTTCGCCCTCTGCGACCATTACTCAAGCTCGGGGCACACCTTCAATAAACTTTTCGGAAATTCAATGTCTGAGTTAACACTGAATAATATTTAGAGTAAGCGATACCGCTGAATGGTATCATTAAAATAAAAAAATATGCTGTCATACCAAATTCGTGAAGTTGCATGCAGTTTAAGATAAAAAGGAGTTGCTCCTGAAGCAGGACTGATTTTAGTAAGTGGGTCAAATTTTTTCGAGTTTTGTTGTCATGTTTTTTTTATATGGTTTATAAATATAATAGCAGACAACTATATATTTATCTAGAAGTTATATAATGTAATTGATTGATTCAGGCGTTACTTTCAGAGATCCATATCAATGAACAGTATTTTTACCTTACGTCTCAACTAGCACTTCTTTCTTTTATTTATTTCCAAATATTTACGCAGTAAAACAGTATAGCTAAACTATAATATTATGTACATAAACTAATCTTTTGGTGCTGCTACCGCTTTTGGTAGCGGAGGAGAAAGATAATAATACGTATAGTATAGGTAGTTAATTGAAATTAAATGTGATTTTAGAGTAGTCAAGGCATGTTGCAATATGGGTAAACTTACAAATGTGTCATGGATAAATCAGAAAATAAGTAAAGTCTCGACCTTTTATTTGAGATTCACTTAGGGTTGAATGTCTCATTATCTTCTGTGACAAATGACTCTCCTTCTTCTTTTTGAGGTTGACTGGCAGAGATCCCTTTAGGGAGAAGTCCGTCTTTGTACTTAGCACTTTTTTGTAATATTTTTTTTGTATTTCCTTTTTGTACAACGGTTTCTTTTGTAAAGTGGGGCACTGACTATCATGGCTGGCTTCATTAAACCAAATTGATTACAACTTTTTCTTGGCTATTCTGTAACCAAACTAAGTGGCTGGTTGCGGTGCAGGTAACCGTAAAACCTCCTCAAAGCTGCGCCTGAGCCTGCGCCAATAATTTAATTATTATGTACTTGGCTTGCCATTGTCGTGTAGTCATCATCTTCATCACAAACGCATGAGTGAGGGGAAATTAATGAAGCTTGTACACATTGATACAGCGGACAATCAAGGGCGCGGCTCGACACAATACTTTGCCATTCTGATATTATCTATCTTTGTTAGTGCTCAATGAGTTTATTTTATAACCGTCTGCCGCCGCTGTTTAAATGCGTATTGTGGGTGCCAAATTCATGAACACGTTTTAAAATGAATGGAGTATTGTTGAATGAATTACAATCCCTACCAGAGCTTTACCTATAATTTCCCACAATATATCTGTTCACGTATTGCATTTCCTTCATTATGTATGGCCCTGTCTTCATTCTGTCTATGATGGATACATATTTAGGTACTAGCTTTAGCCCGCGGCTCCGCCCGCGTGGTATTCGGTTATCGCGCGCTGTTCCCTCGATAACTGTGCTTTTTTCCGGGATAAAAAGTAGCCTATGTCACTCTCGGGCCCATAAACTATCTCTATGCCAATCACGTCGATCCGTCCCTCCGTTTCGACGTGAAAGACGGACAAACTACAAACACACACACTTTCGCATTTATAATATTAGTAAGAATATGGATATCTATGTATTTGACATATTCTTTCCATGAAGAAGATTGAAGTTCTTCACTTGTTATATCTGCCTATCTATATTTTAGGGATAAACTACCTCAAGTCGTATTCCAAATTTAAATTTTAATTAGGACGGCCAGAGGCGCAGAGGAGCTCTGTCACCAAATAAACACGTATAAATAATGCTTTTAGCATCTCGCTGCGCCCGCGCCGCCGCGTCTCTGCCACCGGCTCTGGTAAATTAATGTTGCTCTTTAAGAAGATTGCATGGCGGCGTCTGCGCTAAGAACTCACATTTCAAAAGTCGCGGCTACACGCTAACGGGCGGGGTACTACAGCCTCATTCAATCTTCAGATCTTCGAAGTTCGGAATGAAAATATGCACTTACTTCCCGAATTTTACCGTTACGATTGGGCTTGGCAATAATCTTTGATATAAAACTGCCGTGAGTCGCTTTGTATTAGTATTCGAGGCATGCGCGACATGTTTCGAACCAACAATATACACGTGATCAAGTGCGTCTATTTATTATTTAATTATATAGTCAATATTATAATGTTGCTTCTGAATTAATTAATGTTTACGTTACGAAATTAGTGTCATAATTTCCATTGTTAATAATTTTTGTTCCACCAAAAGGTAAACACAGTGTCACTCTTCATGATTATTTTTTTCAACAATGACAATCAGGAAACAATAAAAGTGTGATGATACAAAAAGTCAAATCTTTATAATTTTATCTTTTTGGTATCTCATGAGAAGAGTGTCACACTTGTGTATGTTTTTTTATAAAACAGCTGGCAAACGAGGAGGCGGGTCACCTGATGGTAAGTAAACACCGCCGCCTATGAACACCTACAGCATTATTAGGACTGCGGGTGCGTTGCCGGTCTTGCAATAGGCGATACACTGGCCTTTTGAAGATACCCGAATCATAACTAGATGGAAAAATCCCAACAGTGAGTCTGGAATGGACACGTGGAAAGGAACGTTTAAACTGCACAGGAGTCCTAGTAACTACCTAAACAGAAAAAATAGTAAGTCTAATAATCATTAAAAAGATAATAAGTATTCCGCGAACCTTTATCATAATGAGATAATTCATTGATTTCGTAACTCATTCGTCAATGTATTGCTTAGGTATATTTGCAATCTGTTGCTGCTTATCTCGTAAATATCAACACACCTAATAACTGTCATATTTAGGGAAAATATGCGACACAGTATAGGTAGGTACCTAATATTTTTTTATGTTTGCAAATATCTTAATTGCGGTACACTTGAACGTTTTAGTGTCACTTTTTCCTTTGCGATAATAGTCATTGATCAATAAAAGTATAAAGTGGTGGCATTAGTGTGATCGAGGACTCGACGACCTTCGGCCGTGGTCGTGCGGGTGGCGTCCCGGCCGGCGCTTGCGGCGCTCACGCACTGGTCGCGTCGCTAGCGCAACTACGGTTCTTATTGTACAATTTGTACGGTTTCTTATCTTTTTTTTACAGTGAAAGTACTAGTATATTGCACACCTGAAAATGACACTAAGTCATACGACAATAGTTGCGCTACCTAGATAAAAATGTATGTTACCTACTAGCGAAATATAGTATTATCACGAGCATCCGGTGGAAAAACACCTTAATGATTTGTTTTATGACAGTTGGTATATTTTTACTACCTGTGCAGCGTTTTTGAAGGCTTAAATGCGAATATCTCTCTGATATAAATGCTGGCGCCAATAACATGGCATACCGGATCTGGTGTTTGGGTCTGTCTGCCTCTTATGATCCTGATATGCATACTTACATAGCATAAATTAGGATTAAAACTAAACCCAGAACGGATTAATATAATATCATGTTCTTTATAGGCATCACGCATCATATTTGACGACCGGATGGCTAAGTGGTTAGAGCACCTGACTACGAAGCTTGAGGTCCTGGGTTCGAATCCCGGCCGGGGCAGATATTTGTGTGAATAACACGAATGTTTGTTCTCGGGTCTTGGATGTTTAATATGTATTTAAGTATGTATTTATCTATATAAGTATGTTTATCCGTTGCCTAGTATCCATAGTACAAGCTTTGCTTAGTTTGGGACTACGTCAATTGGTGTCAAGTGTCCCATGATATTTATATTTATTTATTTATATACATATTTGATTAATAAAAAAAACCGGCCAAGAGCGTGTCGGACACGCTCAAGATAGGATTCCGTAGCCATTACGAAAAAAATCAAGTATTATGTGCGTTATAACACAATTAAAACACTTAATATAAATATAATAATAAAATCTATTACCAGAAAAAGAGCGTATCTTCACGGCACTTAGGTACGACCTTTTGTTGAGAAGCGCAGTTTTTCGGCAATAATAACGGTCGGATGGCCAAGTGGTTAGTGTTCCTAACTACGAAGCTTGAGGTTCCGGGTTCGATACCCGGCCGGGGCAGATATTTGTATGAATAATACGAATGTTTGTTCTCAGGTCTTGGATGTTTAATATGTATTTAAGTATGTATTTATCTATATAACTATGTTTATCCGTTGCCTAGTATCCATAGTACAAGATTTGCTTAGTTTGGGACTAGGTCGATTGGTATCAAGTTTAGTGTCCCATTATATTTATTTATTTTATAACTCAAAAATGGTATATCCGATCATGTTGCAACCAATTTTCGTTGAAAGTATTTATTAAGCGTTACCTATCCATATTTTTTTTGCACATTTTTTGGACAAAACTATGCCGACAAAATGGTACAATAAAAAATAAAAATAAAAAAATATTTGGTACCTCCCGTAGACGTAAAGTGGGGGTGATTTTTTTTCTCATCTAACCCTATAGTGTGGGGTATTGTTGGATTCGTCTTTTAAAACCATTAGGGATTTTTCGATTCAGTGATTTGTTTGCGAAATATTTAACTTTAAAGTGCAAATTTTCATGACAATCGAGGGTCCCCCCCTCTAAAATCTAAGCTAGTGGGTGGAAAAATTTAAAAAACTTCAGGATGGTAGCAAATATATCAAACTTTCAAGGAAAACTATAACAGCTAAGTTTGCTTGAGAATTTTTAGTAGTTTAGGAGTAAATAGCAGCCTAAAGTATAAAATATACCTAAACTTGGAAGATTCCGTATAAAATACGAAATCCTTAAAAAATATTACTTAATTTTTTCGTAATGGCTACGGAACCCTATTTTGGGCGTGTCCGACACGCACACATCTAGCACGACCGGTTTTTGGATTAATTTACAGAAAATACCATTCTCAATCTAGGGTACCTACGAGATTGGGGTGACTGAGGCTGACAGCGTATGCCGCGTTGAATGGTTAACCATTTTTCCAGAGTAGCCGTTATTCCAGTATTATATTTACCCGCCGCTGCATCTGTCCTGCGATGTTATGTTATGAAGTGTGTTATGGCGAGATTCAGGCGGGTTGCGTCACGCGACAGCCAACTCGCCAAACCGAGAACATAAACAATGAACCACTACGCGTCGCGTCCCTCGTCTGTATAGTAAACGTTTCACGCCATATTGTACACTTTATTAACGCGAAGTTGGCATCTCAGCTCACCCATTAATCTCCACATAATTAAATGATCAAGTGAATTTATATTTAGCCCAGGAAACGGGGCCATGCCCACGCTCGTCGCGGCGCGCTCCGTCGCGCCCTATCAAACCGCGCTGAAAAACCTCGTGAAAAGTCAACACTTGCCGGTAGAGGCGCGCGCGCCGGTGACACCCTAACGCTGCGTATGCGCAGATAGCGCCGCCGCGTGCTCCCAATGTTCACACCCAAATTTTGTTTTTATTGGAGTTCATCGTCTTGTCTGGAAATTCGGGATTATCTAAATGCGTTGTGTACACAACATGTCACCATGTGGCATCATTACTTTCTGAATTTATAATTAAATTTAAGTTTATAATTTAATGGTGTTATTACGAGTTTTATTATAATAGACTTTGCCAAAAAAAACAGTTTTTGCCTTTAAATGTGTATACCTAATATTATACAATAGTAGAATTAGGATTTTGTAGGTGGATGTGTGTATAATCATGAATTGATTGACTATAATTGTATTTTGTTTCTTTTCTTTTGTACAATAAAGAGTTTACATACATATATACATACATACTATGATTCTGGGCACAGATAGTTTAATACCACCTATGTCGACCACCATCCTGGGGCGCCTACCTGTATACCTGTATAACGCATACCAAAAGTAACAACATAAGACTAATGACTTTATTTGGAGTTAAATTGGCGGGCTGAATGACATTCTTTAAACAATTCCATTAGTCTCCTAATTGCATACAATATTAAATAAAAGGGCTAAATGAGATCTATATATTGATCAATAAAATTAATTAACGCTGGAATTTTATAAAGAAATAATTACCGAAGACGAGTATTTTTTCAAACTTGATTTAGATTGGAATACTTAAGTATGTATTATGTTCCTTTTCCTTTTACAGAAATCGATTAGGTAAAAACTCAAATTATATTAACATAGAAGTAAGTAAAGCTGGTTCTTTAGGTTATCCGTATCCAATAAGTGTAAGTGTCCGCTTCACTCTATTTGCTGCAATACTTTGCTGTAGGTACTGTTTTAATTTATAAAGTAGGAGTCACTTAAATAGTAGTGAACAGAAAATATTTAGTCGTACTCTATAACAACTCGCTCGTAAGTTAATGCTGAAAACTGTTACTTTTTTAACCGTCTTCTACAAAAGGAGGAGATTATCTATTCGCTTGTTTTTTTTTAAATGTTTGTTACCTCAGAACTCCGTCATTTATCAACCGATTTGAAACATTTTATTGCGTTCGTCTAGGAATGCTTTAAATTAGGTCCCATAAGCACTGAATTCTAAGAAAATCGAGGGAACTCTTCAAATGTTGTAGGGACACCTATAGTAATTTTGATATATTTAGTAGTAACTCGTGCATTTGCCCTTGAAAATCATCATTTGGTGAAGTGGAACGGATGATGAAGACCACAGTTGACTATCGGAGTTACTACTCAATAACACATTTTTCACGGGTTGAATTTCAATTACTTTAACACAGTTGCTAAGCAATTTATGCTCCTCGTAATGCATATGGTGAAATGGAATGGGTGGTGAAGCACCAGTACTCCTCAATAAAGAAAGTCTCTGCATCGGAAAAAGCAATCTTTTGTAAAAGGTGACGAGCAGTTGACATGAAACTATTTTGTCTTAGATTATTTTACTAAAAAGGGTGAAAAAAAAATTATAAGAAAAAATTGAACCGACTGCAAAAAACCATGACAATAATTTTCTGCCAGTCTAAAGTCGGTCGATGCCTCAGCACGAGCCAGCAGGAGTGGAGTGGACCTATAGTCATCTACTTCACCTACGCACTTTATAAATTGTGCTGAGGCACCGACCGACTATAGACTGGTAGAAAATTATTTTCATGGTTTTTTGTAGTCGGTTCAATTCTTTGTTATACATTTTTTTGTTTAAAAATAATTTAATTTGAATTTTATGGGAGTGCCAAGTTCGCAAACTCTGCGCTAGTCATACCGTCATTTTTGTCCGAATCATCGTTTGTCATAACTTTATTCCCACTGAAACCTTAAATTTTTCTGAAAATTTCAAATGGTCATCCTATAGAAAACTAAAGGTTAGGTTAGGTTTGTTTTATGATGGCTGTCAGGGTATCCCGCGGATATCGGACAATATCAGGAGAAGCGGCTTGTGTGCTGGTTGGTTCTCTACCCTGGGACCTTGATGCAAAGAAGGCCCTCGCTGCTGTGTATCGTTGGCGCGAGGAAGCACGGTCTCGGGACCATTGGCCAGCGCCACGGGAGGTGGATGCAAAGATCCTCTGAAGAAGAAGAAGAGCTGTTCCTAGCTGCGGTAGACACTTGGCGGACCAGATTGGAGCACCCGACTGCAGGTATACGTACAGTGGAGGCTATCCGCCCTGTGCTTAGGGACTGGCTGGAGAGAGAGCATGGCACTGACATTCCGGCTAACACAGGTCCTCTCGGGGCATGCATGCTTCGGGAGGTACCTGTATAAGATCGCAAGGAGAGAGCCAACTCCAGTGTGCCATGAGTGTGGTTGTACCGAAGACACTGCCCAACATACACTAGAAATGTGCCCAGCTTGGGCAATCGAGAGATCTTGATCTTGCTGTGGTCGTGGGCCCCAATTTGTTTTTAACATCCCTGGTTTATGGAATGAACAAATGCGAGGATGGGTGGAGAGCGGCGGTTTTCTTCTGTGAGGAAGTGATGTCACAAAAGGAAAGCGCCGAGCGGGCCAGGGAGTGTAACTCGCTAGCACGGTTTGTTAAGACAATTTTTTGATTCAGCGATCTGTTTCCGAAATATTCAACTTTAATCCTTTAACCGCCATTGTCTGAATTATAAGACAAAAAATATCCAGCTCATTTCGCCGCAGTCTTATAACTAATTAAGACAAAATGTCATATAGTTTCGGTGTAGGTGGCGATACGGGCACGTACGAATGAAAAAGTATTGGCGGCTAAAAGATAGACCAAATTTTCATTAAAATCGATCGTCCCCCCCCTCTAAAATCTAAACCGTTGGGCAGAAAAATTTGAAAAAATTCAGGATGGTAGTAAATATATCATATTTACAAGGAAAATTATAACAGCTAAGATTGCTTCAGAATTATTAGTAGTTTAAGAGTAAATCGCAACCTAAGGTATAAAATCACTTATACCATATTTCTTAGTGGGGGCTCGTTAGGGAGTAAGTGAATTTAAGAGTGTATCTATTTTATAAGTACATATTGTATACACTTGCTTCTGTTTGCTCTCCTTAAAATAAATAAATAAATATATCTAAACTTGGAAGATTCCGTACATAATACGAAATCCTTAGAAAAATATTACTAGTTTCTTTCGTAATGGCTACGGAACCCTATCTTAGACGTGTCCAACACGCTCTTGGCCGGTTTTTAAAGATTCCTAAGCTGTACCGCTCCGCTGTACACTTAATATAGGCTCATTTTCTGGAATCATGTTGCTAATATTATAAACTAGAGTTTACACACGCGTAAACTATTCAATCTGGTTGTTACAATTGAAATTCCGAGATTTTACAAAATTGATATCGTAATCTTCATTGAGGTGTTGTGTTAAGAACAACTATTCCGTGGGAATATTGGAATAAAAGTAGCCTATGTGCTATTTCAGACATCCAGCTATCTACATACCAAATTTCATGACTCTAAGCCCAGCGTAATCTGGCGCGCGGCAATGAATGGGTAAAGAGCTTTATAGACTGCAATGCAGGATAATGAATAGATTTATTTTTCCCTGAATGGCAACACTGGCATAGATTGCTCGTTTTTGGCTCGAAATTCGAACTGGTGATTTTATTTTGCTTAACATACAAAATGTACACACCCAATATCATATTTTCTCTAGTTTTTCGCGATTCCCAAGGTCAAAGAATCGAATTGCTTTTAAATTCCAGAGAAATAATGCGTTGTTTGGGAGAAACGTGTCAAAATGGTGTTGTAGAGCGCCATCTTGCTCTGTCCCGTTTTTTTTCCGTACTGGCGGTTCACTTTTATATTAAATAAATAAATATCACGGGACAATCACACCAATTGACCTAGTCCCAACCCAAATTAAGCTTAGCAAAGCTAGTGTTATGGGTACTAAGCAACGGATAAAATGTAATTATATAGATAGACACATACTTAAATACATAGTAAACACCCAAGACCCGAGAACAAACATTCGTATTTTTCATACAAATATCAGCCCCGACACGAGTATCGAACCCGGGACCTCAAGCTTCGTAGTCAGGTTCTCTAACCACTAGGCCATCTGGTCGTCTAAATTATAGATGATGATTAGATTATATTATAGATGAGTATTTCTCAAAAAGTTGTCCCGTCATGAAATTGACAAGAAATCAGTTTTGTCAAGGAATTATTAACCCTAAGGATGAGATCATAAAACATAAACTACATAAAACATACAAAATTTCTTGACGTCAGGAAAACGTCACGAAATCTTGTGAGGAAAAAAATCGTAATTTTGTAGTTACAAAATGATAATGATAATGTAGATACATCGAAACTTTCTATTGGATCCAACAACAAAGATTATCTTACTTTTTTTATCTCCTTTACCACAAGGTATTGTAAATATTTAAACACAATATTACTTATTTTTGTGTTGAAATAGCGCTAGGAAATATTTTTTTTGATAAGTGGACAGCTGAAAAAATGGACCACTTTTTGAGTAATAGTCAAAAGTGTGTGTGTCTGTCTGTTACTTCTTCATGCTTAAACTACAGAACCGATTTATATGAAAATGGTATGAATTAGTAATGGTAGGAATAGTATAGGTAGTTTGAGACCAAGAAAAGGACATATAGGATAGTTGTATCCCGAAGAATTGCATATTTCCGGGGGGATAGCGAGTGATAAACAAAAGTTTTTGCAGACGGAGTCGCGGGCAAAAGTTAGCTATTTATAATAAATTAAATAGTTAGTATGTATAAGTAAAACAATTTATTTCAAATAATTATTTTTAACAATACTCTTGAAGTAAATGCCTTCAAAAATTGCTGTCAGAACAAAGGAATTGTACTAGATAAATACCACGTAAATATAAAATATTGCCTCAAATGGGTACATAGGTACTAAATCGTATATTTTAATAATGTAGAAAAGATAAGGAATAGGTATCTAGTACATTTTTGAACATAACTCTAGAACTCAGATGTAAAATCATAAAGTCACTGCTATTATCATTTCTCGGGGTTGAATGGAACCCATTTCCGCTCGTCGCTAAACCACACGCGCAGCGACCCCGTCGCAATTAAATTTGCATTCCTGTCGTGTAATTGATAACTTTGTTAGCAGATACAATTAAAATAGATTAGTGGGCGTCACACCAGAGGTGTACATAGTAATTCAAACAACGTAATCATCCCTTCTATAGAAGACAACGAAATAAGATCTCAAGGTTTAGGATTGATCTTATTTTGATCATGCTGGAACATCTCAATTATTACAAGGCTTATTATTATATGGCCTGACGTTAAAGTGGATATGGAGGCTTCATTTAACTTCGGTTTGAGGAGTTGATGGTAATGGCTAGGTAACGAGTTTCTGTCTCAAGTTGATGTAGGCCGATTTTGTGTCGTAGGTCGCGGCCGGCCGCGCCGGCGTGCAGCGGTGCGCCAGACAAATCGAGTTAATTAATGAATACCTACCCAATACGCTATAGTAGTTGCTTGTCATTTAAACCTGTTCAATTGTGCAAAATTATTATTGAGATGACCTTGTCCTTTCGTTATTGGACGAGCTAGGAATGCTTCATCGCCAGTATTCAGACTGAACTATTCTACAATGACAGATGGATTTATTTTTTATCTGGACGAGGAAAGTATGCAACGCCTGCTAAATTGGTGCCTGGACGACGTCGCGACGCGACATGTTCGCGAAATATTTTTTAAGTATTTTTTTATGAGGTGCAACCGTACGATACGCTCACTACCGAGGCATTCGTAGAATAATAAATTATACGTGATATTTTTAGTTAGGAAGTTGGCTCCCATCCACTGTTTTCTCCTGAATGCTTTCATGTCAATAATATCGTTAATAACACGAAGGAGAAACTTGCCCAAGCATAAAAATATTTCTACGTTAACGTCATTGCCTTTTCAATAGGGCTCGTGAGGCTGTCTTGGGAGCAGATATCTTGTAACACTTAAACTGTCTACACCTCGTAAAACTGTCTTAATATAAGTCATCCGAAAATTATAAGAGTATAAAAATCACGTCGGCGGTCAACAAAAACGCCCGATAAGGAAGGAGAATGATTTATGTGATTTTTATGGTTCCTACTAATTGGTTCGACAATGTATATGGCCTTTACGTCGCCTTCTTGCATTTTAATTAAGGAACACTGGAAATAAACATAATATGTATACGTTGAATTATGGACATTTAGAACGAGAAGAACCAGTCGCAATTGCGACAAGGAGGCGCCGAGCCGCTCAATGAAGTCTACAATAATAACAACTCTGGCAAGAGGCGGCGGCTCTCCTCAGCCTTGGTTCCGCATACGAGGAAACGTATTTTTATCGCTTTCTTGACCTCTTACTAGTAGTCGAAATACGAAATTGCAATTGATGATTGTGGGTTTTTAATTAAAATATTGGCAACGGGAAAAATATACCCTTCCCTTTTAAATAAAACAAAACTTCTATTTTGAGGTTCACAGGGCTCAATTTTGTATAGGACTGAAAACTATTATTATTGTTTTCGTATCTTGTAAACTACACATAGCCCAGTTATATTTTAGTGAACAACCGATGCCAAATAATACCTATTTATATTTATATAAACTGTTCTAATTTGTATAAATTTTGCGTCATAGAAGAACGTGTTCAGTTTCTAGCAATAATTTTTTATCACCAATATCGTTTATAAAAAGCAATGTGGAATATTCTGCTAGTGCTGGCTAGTGTGAAAGAAGCAGGAAGCCGACCGCCGCCAACCTTGCGACGCGTCGCGGCTTATACCTACCGCCATGCACCTAAGTGACCTCTAGTTTTCATTCTGTGTCTATAATAATATAGCAAAAAAAGAATATAAAAAAAACATATATATGTTCTTCTAGCTGTTACCTGCGACTCCGTCCGCGTAGAATTCGTTTAGCGCTATCCCGCGGAAACTATGCAATTTTCCGGGATAATAAATAATATATAACCCATTACCATCAATTCACATGCGCATACACACACAAATACACCCCGCTCGCCCGCACGTATTCTCACTCGTATCTCGCTCGCTGAATGTACTTAAGTTGGCGCTGAAAGACAAAAATACTAATCTAAGGCTTTGGTGAGCGCTTTACAAATCAACTCATTAAGTAAATTATGTTTTTTTTTGGAGTCTTTTTGTATTTTTTCATTAAGTAAACTCGTCTTTTACTCGCCTAAAATAGATTAAAACCCATTTTTTCGATGGCAGTGTTCCAGTTACACTTTAAAAACATGGTGTATCCGGTGTTTGAGAGATTTGCCCTATAACTTGGATGCTATTTAATTGTGTAAATAAACACAATCTAGACTAGAACTCACTCACTTGTGGGCACTTACATTTTTTTATCGACCCATATATTATAAAAGATTTGCACCTATCTAAGTATTGGACCAAAATATCAACAAATATTTTATCCACGTGTAAGCAAACAAAAACTTGCTTGGCCACTTATTCTTATTAATAACATGTGCCACAATATTTACTACTCATAAATAACGTCCGATCTATTTTAATAGGATATGTAATTCAGAACTTTTTAAGGCAAAGCTGTGACTGAATCAGTGAAAATTTCCCCCCATTTATAAAAGCTTAGGTACTAAGCTTTCGTTAGTTCCATCTTTTACTGTCATTTTGTTTTTTTTTCCATGAAGTAATAAAACTAAATTATTTAATTTTCCCCGTAGTTTCGCTTGTTACATATATACCTTATATATATATATTATTTTGTAAAATAAATAATTTAGTAAGGTATTAGTATTTAAGTATGTAAATTTTCATGAATGAGAGAGTACAAGTTGCTGCAAATTTACTATCACGTGAGATAGCTCAATCGCTGAACAGTTTTAATTGAAAAATTGATATAAAAGCTAATACATAACAGTGTATTGGATTATACTGTAACAATTACGTGTCTGGAAATAGTTGTTAGTTTTAGATATTACAAGATATTAGGTAGCACTGAAGCAGTTGCTCATTGCCCTAATGATTAGATTAAGCGACGACTTAATACCGGGCGTGGCCTGTAATTATGAGCAAATCATTAAAACATAGATCATATTCGTCAAAATGAACAACATTACTTCAGCGAATTTTAAAAATAATTAGTTTTTTCTTTTTTATTACATTTTAAAGTTTATTCGAAGAAGCAATTTAAAGCAAAATGGTTGCTGTTTGTAGCGTGACAGGCGACGTCAGTTGTGTTCTAGGATGGCGTGTTCAGTTTGACGAGTACGATCTATGTTTTAATTATTTGCTCGTATTACAGGCCACACCCGGTATATTTTCAGACTTTCGTAGAATGAAAACAAACTGGTGTCAATAGCTATGCTTCAGAGATAATTCTCGTACCTAATAATAATATACTGATTTGAGTCAAGAAATTAAAAAAATACTTCACTTCACTCTGGTAAAATAGTATAAGGAATCGTTTCAATACGTAGTGGTAAAGCCTTGCTGTTAGCAATCGTTTTATATCTATAAGGTTGGCTCGGCTTACATATTATGGAAAGGTACATAGTTACATATAGTATAGCTTCAGACCTAAAAGGCAGCGACTGTATTGTGTTTCCTTGGGTTTGTAAGATTGGACATCCAAATCTTCCGACTTAATAATATTTCCTTTTTTTTTTAAATCAACAACGCGTGTGTGATTTTTTGAATAGGTTAGGTACTGGAAGTGTCGGTGTGCAGTAAATTAAAATTATTCACGGTCACATGAACCGACTTAAAAAACAAATGTTTTTAAAAATATAATGTGTCACAGACAAGTTTCTTTTTGTCACGTGCAAACACCAATGCCAGGTGGCCGTTTCTATCATATTGGCATTTGTGTCACAGTCGATGATTAAGTAGAATTTAATTTATGCGATACTTAATTATATCTTGAAATCGGAGATGCGTCGTTAAGTCCAGGTGCGACTCGCCTTATGAAAATTAATGAAACACCGCAGACCGCTCGTCGTCATTCATATCAAGTATTTGTTCTAGTAAAAACAGGTCAGTATGCAGACAAAACAGTAAAGTTGTTTAAGCTAATAGCAGCGACAGTTGCATTATTCATTCCTTAAAGAGACTAGGCTAGTAGTACTAATCACTTATAAGTTTACCGCGTAAAGCGGACTTTCAGGGTAAGTACCTGAATAAAAAGAAAAAGGTGTGAAATTAAATATAAATTCAGATTAATCCTTTGTAATATTATTTTTATATACCTAAGCAATTAAAAAAATATTATTATTAATAAAAAAATATGTAATTTTTGATGAGGTTAGGTCATTAACTAGATTTACACACGGAAACAGAATTCTTGCCGATCGGACCATTTGAAGCAGTTAAAAATCGACTAGCAACGATTGTTTACATTGTTAGTTATTCGCAGCTGAAGTTACCTAATCAAATAACCGTGACCAATATCAACATGTAATTTTATTAAGATGTAAGTATACATTTGGCATCATCCTTCTGATTGGTTAACTCAATACGATTTAGCTAATAGCACTTATTTTTGGTTCTTGCTTTGACAACTAGCTTTAAATTTCATAGGTTAAGTAGAGCAGGGTAAAATGTAAATTTTAATCCTACGTAAAGAACAATTAAACCTGTACACAGTGTCGGCTCTAATAATGTAAAAAAAAACTCATTTAAACACAAATAAATAGACTCTAGTGTCCCGTTTGTGCCGCACCTAAACGTTATGGATGTCTTCGAATCCATTTTGCATAACTTGTCAGGTGTAGACCTTATAAGATAACACTTAACAATTCAGTTTACGCCCGATTAATGTTTGTATCACATTTACAAGTAATGCTCCTAACGGTGTTTGATATACTTACCAAGTTTTTTAAATAGATACTTACTTCAACCATATTCGTTAAAATTTAAATTGACGGGCCAGACAAAAATAATATCAGCATATACATACATATAAATTGTATAATTATAATAAGTAAAAAATAGAGTGAACAGTAGGTTCATCACTTGCTTTGGTTAACGACAAACAAACAGACAAAATGCCCACAAGCAATAAAGATTTTGGAGATGGAGTGTAGAAGGAAGAATAACAATCTCTTATTAGGAATAAACTTGCAAACGTGTCCAGCTATAAGCGGTAAATAACAGTTCCAAATCCCTCCAGAACGGCGCTACCGTAGTACCTAGCTACGAGAAAAAATAAATGCTATGAGAAAAACGAGGACGGTGACTGAATTGATATCTTTAAGCATTATTGATTCATTTTAATATGTTCATCGTTAGAAAGCTTCCTTTAAAATTAAATAAATAAATAACTATCATCGGACACTTGACACCAATTGACCTAGTCCCAAACTAAGCAACGCTTGTACTATGGATACTAGGCAACGGATAAACATACATATATAGATAAATACATACTTAAATACATATTAAACATCTAAGACCCGAGAACAAACATTCTTGTTATTCACACAAATATCTGCCCCGGCCGGGAATCGAACCCGGGACCTCAAGCTTCGCTTCGTAGTCAGGTTCTCTAACCACTTGGCCATCCGGTCGTCTGAAATTTGCCTACTTATTACTAGCGTTGCTTATTTAAGACCTTTCGACGGACACTTCTGCATACACGGGGGTTGTTTGAGCCTATGAAGTATACCTATACATAATAGGCTCGAAAATAATGCACCGACTACGACTACGCACAATTGTCGGAGTAGTGAAGCATTTTCTCTGTTCATTGCGGAATCGAATCACTCGCCGCATAGAGATTACCTGGCATAACACGAAATAAATAGAGGAATCTCTGATGGTGGCCGTAAAAATTGTCACCCATATTTCGGGTATAAAACATATTCACGGATAATAAAAATGGGGTAGCTTTTCAGCAGCATAAGTGTGATAATTACAAAATCGGTGCATCAAATTTCGCGTGTGAGTGACTCATTCGTAATTAACATACGTAAGGTCAAAGTCGTACTGTGCGTCGAAGCGTGTGATCAAATCGATGCGCAACAATAATTATTAGCACCGGCGATACACCTGTTGCCGACACCCGATACACCGCCGGTTTACATAATCCTTTGCCGCAGCCTGACGTCAAACACCTGAGGGGAGAGGCTCGTGCTCGTTTGTTTCGTGGCCTTCGAAAACGTTATTCATTTTATAATTCAGATCATTAATTAAGTGTGTTGTCGATGATCTGAATTTTCTTTTTAAGTTTTGACCGAGACGATCTCCATCATCATTATGACCATCACCCCAGCCTATATTATGTACGGTACGCCCCATTGCTGGGCAAAAAGCCTCCTCTAGACGGTATCTATAAAAATTATGAATCTTAATATCGCGAAAAAATTCTTTCATTATTTTTTTTCAAGCTAATGCAGTTTTGCTGGATTAATAGACTATGTGAAATCGGACTATATTTTGATAGTCATTCATCTAAAGAAATCAGAGTATTTTATTGGTCTGATAGATGAATTGTCTTCTTATATCGGGTAGGATCTAGTTTGAGGTAGTGTCATTAAAAAGGTGTTAGTAGTTGTTTCGGTGAAGCTGACGATACGTTCCAGTTTATGATCAAGGTTAAAGGAGTGTAAGTACGAGTAAATACATATTTGACGGAACTGTAATTGATACCATATTTCAGTTTTATGTATCAAATTAAAACGCTTATTAGGTATTGCTATAAATAAAAGCTATTTATTTGCTCCAACATGTGATTGTACAAATAATGCCGAGTTTTTTTTTTAAATTACCTGTACTCAGGTATTAGTCTATTTTCGCCATTGATACTTGAAATTGTTACCAGTTTAAGAATCAGAGCGACAGGTATCAGTCCAATTTGAATATTAAATTAAAAGACAAGTCCTGACAGTTGCTCTTGCGTCGATCTCGCCCACTCGGCGCCCGGCGCGCGTGTAAACTAGTCAGCGCATCGAGCGACTGTCAAAATATCCTGCTTAAGGCTAATTCGCGGTGAACAATTTATGCGCAGCCGCAGCCCACGCGCTGAAATATGGCGCACGCCTCTTTATACCCTTTTACGAAGAATACTTTATTGAAGCGACTTGTTCGCTTCAACGAGCAAACATATGCCGAGTCGACATGAAGCTCAATACTCAGTGTGCTCTAATGACACATCGCAGTCGCTCGACGGCCATGTTTGCTAATTTAGTCCTATACTTTGTAACAAATTGAAGCGCTAAGTATCCGTACTTTATGGACAGCATAAAATATGCCATTAGATGGCATCAGATACGCTACAGAACTTATAATAAGAAGAAAAGCAATGTCACTCGAGCGACTACGCTTAGAGTTAAGAGTTCCACCTCAGCATGTAAAGAAGTTAATTGGTCAAAAATATAATGGCTCAAAAAGATTCCCATTTCATTGGTGAGCATGTTATCAACTAAAACGAATGAAAACATGATGAAAAAAACGGGTGATCATTGACAGCAGGAGCGGCGAAAAGGTGATGACATTGATTGTTAAAGATAAGATAGATATTACAAACGACATCATTTCTGTTCCCCTTATTTATAGTATTGTGCTATAAGCGATACAGACGGTAAAGTATTTAGCTACAGTTTCTTTGAAATAATATTGTGATATGTAGATATCTCAGACATTTCCATAAGCTGCGCATACGGCGAACGTCGCCAATCCTTCATTTCCCTGGCGGAGTGCTTCAGACTCTGGCGCCGCGCCAACAGTTCCGAGAACACGGGAGAAGGTTACGCGACGTCTCGCCTCTCTTTATATGCCTAAATCTTTCACATGTTTACATAGACGATCTGTCTTAGGGGACCATTTTTTTTAAAGAAAGCTTTCGCTACATATACACAGTTACGAACAACCAACACGTGTGCCAAGTCGTTAAAATAATATACTTAGGGGCTGTTTCACCATCCATTGATTAGTGTTAACTGGCGGTTAGGTGTGATGCCGTCTCTATTTGTTTTGTTCGAATAGACGGAGACGGCATCACATTTAACCGTCGGTTAACGCTAATCAATGGATGGTGAAACAGCCCCTTAGACTACATGAGCTCACAGTAAAATTTATAGCCAGAGTTATATGGGAGTTTGTCGTGATAGCGGAAACCGTGGGAGAACTGTAGACCTGACCTAACCCTTTATGGGATCTTTAAGCGGTGCGCGCGCGCCGCCGCGTGCCAGCGCCACGATTGGGCGGGAGGGGCGACAGCGACACTCATGCTTTCTTGGCACCGCACTCTCATTATAGTAATAAAACAATTTATTAGATAACACTGTCATATTTCGTTTCTTACATCAAGTATTGAGCTATTGAAACATAATTGGAATTACCTATAAATTTGCGATTGTCCACATGAACTTGTGTTAGGTATTTAATAAACCTTCGAATAGTGACTGCTACCAAGGCCGTAGTTTATTTGTTCTTCTATGGAATATTATGTCTACAGAACAATTATGAACAAGTTACCTCAATGAAGCCGACTTTGATATATGAGTCTCGCCGAGGTGCTTACGAGGTAGTCCGCACCAACCCTTCGAGAGATAGTTTTAAGTCGTACAAAGTCTATCTCTAACTTATGTTAAATCCGCCGAGTTTTTTTATAGTGTCGCTGACTGCCGCTTTTTTTCGAGCCAAGACACGTGGCAAAAAACTTGCGCCAATCAGCCACCGACATCCAAAAAGTGGATTTAAAAATATTTTTCTTCATCCAAATTGCACGATTTGATACGTGAAAATATAACTCTACATTTGTCTTGCATTTTACAAAGAGAGTCGAGGACCTTTACAAGTGCATTGACTTGTTGATTCTAATTCTGCATATCCGAAGAAGCGTCAAATCGATGACGAGTTGTTAGCGAGACAAAAATATACCTATGTATAAAAAAATGTCGTTGATTGACTGACCGACAAAAAACGAAACCACTGAAGCTAGAGACTCGCAATTGGCTAACCTATTCCTTAAGGTCACGAGGGATTTTCTTAAAATTGACACGAGATAAAGAGCTCGCTATTTTTATTCTTCCACGGGTGTGAATCCTAATCTTAATTAATCCTTAATAATAATATGCATGCGTGCGAGCGCAGTGTATGTTTTCTACTCCTACACGGAAAACGGCTAAAGGGATTTGAATGAATGATCGGCACATAATCTCGAAATCTGAAATCCTAGAGACATTAAATTTGAAATGATTGTTTTTAAGCAACGTTAATGAAACCCACGATATAATTTTTAAGGATTCCCTCGGAAGCTTTAGTGAAATCTCAGAATTTCAATTTCATTGTCAGATCCGATAGTCTGCGCAAGCGAAGCCGTGGGCAAAGGATAGTATAGAATAATATTTATATGCTAATCGTGTGCTGCAGACTAGTGATTTACTCCTGATTGTTGCATCCTATTCCTATATTGCGGCGCCGCCACCCTCCTTCCTCATTACGCGTGCACCCGACGCCCGATCGAACGGGATCATTGTTCATTTAAAGACCAGCAGGGCTACTACGAATCTCGAAACTCGAAGTTCGTGTCGTGCGGTCCCTCTCGCTCTCGTATTAAATAGTATAAGTGTCAGAGGGTCCGCACGACACGAACTTCGAGTTTCGTAGTAGCCTTGCAGGCTGTAACGTCTAACGCCGGGGCGCTCGCGATCGCATTCACCATCTCTTTCAACCCTCATCCTATACCGCGTGACAGAAAGAAGCAGTGAAAACGATTGTAATCCCAAGTGCGTGAGAAAACAAAGCCTCAGGTTATCTGAAATTAATTAAGCTTTCGTTAATCAGATAGCGAGAGAAAAAGAGAGTTAGATAGAGATTTATTTACACACATTCGATTTCGATAAATTGGGTAAAATGTATTAATTGTAAAGCAAAATAAATAAAGAGATCATCGAATAATATGAAATGGGCTCCACTCAGTACAAGCATGCAATAACGCTGGTATTCACTGGACCCATAACTAATTTTACACAATCCAGACTTCTTCGGTTTGCTCAGGTAAAATAATATTATGTTGTAGCTAACACGCAGCAGCAGGTCCGCCCGGATTGCTACCACCATCTTGCTCGCTAATCCTGCCGTGAAGCAGCAGTGCTTGCACTGTTGTGTTTCGGCGTGGAGAGTAAGACAGCCGGTGAAATTACTGGCACGTGAGGTATCCCATCTTAGGCCTCTAGGTTGGCAACGCGTCTGCAATACCCCTGGTGTTGCAGATGTTTATGGGCGGTGGTGAACTCTTACCATCAGGAGACCCACATGCTCGTTTGCCATCCAGTAGAATAAAAATAAATAAATAGCTAACACGCTTTCTTGATTATTTAACTGAAAACACGATATATTAATATATATTAAGTAAACTTCAGTTGATCAAGAAAATGAATCCGGAAACAGGTAAGATACGTCAGAGTGTTCGATACGTTAATGCCCGATAATGACATCCTGTTGTCACTTCTATTTTTAATGACATTAAATTACAGATGGCATTTATTGGTTTGTCAATTTTTATTTAAGTTTATACAACATTTTTTCGTAATAATATATCGAAAAATAGACAACGTCATTCAAAACAATATTTAGCGGTTACTTTAAAGTTCCCAAATGTCTGTCAATACATTCGCACGGGAGGGTTCCCTTTGAATATTTCTACATCCGAACTGGTCCTAATGGCAACACGACAAATCAATTCAAGCAAGGTTTACACACGGTATAGTTATATCGACCGCAATAAGACAAACATGAAATATACATTAAGTGAGATCAATATGTTCTCACGCAACGTGGAGCTCGTTATCAGTGCACTCGCAGAGTGAGGTTAATTAAATAGTTACGAGAGATAGATAAGTGACGCCTATTTATAGAGGACGGGGCACCTTATCGACCTGAGCCATCTGATAGCGTACCTATCTACGGCACCGAATCGTGCGCCGCCCGACGCCGCGCGATTGACAACTCCATTCCAATTAAAATGGAAGGATGTTCATTGATACATTTTTTGTAAGTCATTATCGCGCGTTCTGCATAGTATTGCACTACCTTATATCTGCGTAAGGTACAACCAAAACAAATCAAAGCCTATTTCTTCCTAATTTGACGGTAGCCTGACGTAAATATCTTTTTATTTTCGGTTTCGTACTCAAAGGTTGCGAATTAGACCCTAACTATTACTAAGACTCCGCGTCCGCAGCCGCAGCCTGTCTATCAATACAGGCATACATTCTAACAGGCAGGTATATCACATTTAGAATTTTCACAGGGTACACAGAAACGTGTTTCTTTCGACTTATTTTTACTCTACCTTAGAATGGCAGTTGTACGGTGGTAAGAAACCTTTTGTGTGCGTGCGTTTGTTGGTCTTTTTATTTAGTTTCACCTGTCCCGATGTTTGTCTGTAATCAAATCTTGCAAGTTGAATTTGACCCACTTCCAGTAGTCAGATTGACTTGAAATTTGGCATAAGTACTTATGTAAATCTGGTGGTGGTTATGTGAATCTGGTGGTGGTGGTCCTAATATAGTAGTGACATCCTGGTGGTCCAGTCGGGATCGTCTCCGCAGGACGGAACTCCTCAACGGTTAATGGCATCGACTTGAAATTTGGTACACTCAACAAAAAATACAGTCAGCATAAAGGCTTGTATTAAAAATGAAATTATTAACAAAATACTTATTTGTTATTAAGTTGTTGTGTTATTGCTGCGTTTGCGCTATTATCTCATTTAGTTGAATCTATCTAAGGTACAATTCAATAGAATCTGTCAATTTTCTACATATTTAAGACACCCTATCGTGGGCACACTTGATTATATATGTCCCTGTTGTTGCAATTATCATCTAAAAGGAATCAAAAAAGAATAATAGTCACATCACAAAGCCTTAGGCAGCCCGGTGTTTATATTAGTAGGCTGGAAGTGTCTACAGGATTGTCAGATTCTATTGAATTGGAGTTTATGTCTAACAGTTTTTATGGTAGACTCTACCTTGCTTTTGCTCTACCAGGGAGAGCAAGCACAAAATGCTATAAACCAAGTTTTTGTATGAATTGTTTTTGTTGTTGTTATAGATATTCGCTATGATGAGAGGGAAAGTGCCCTCGTTAAGTCTGGCGCAGTTCGTACCATTATTTTTCATTCCTATCCACGGCACTTCTGATCTCATGTAACTTCGTAAAATACTTTAAAATGCTGAATAAATTTAAAATGATCGCTTATTATGTTTACAAATACTAAATTTAGTATGACAAGCGACCCAAGTGGGCTAAATAACAGGGTTCCTTGAGTACGGAATCTTAAAAACAATTATAAAACTTGTGAAACTTAGTAATTTACTGATTGGCTTTCGTTTGTTCCCTTAAACCTCTCACTCGATTTAATGCTAATGAATGTTAATTATATTGAAGTAGATATACAACTAATATTATAAATGCGAAAATTAGTAAGTCTGTTTGTTTGTTACCTGTTCACGTCTAAGCTGCTGAACCGATTAAGATGAAATTCGGTATACAGATAGTTTGAGTCCCGGGGAAGGACATAGGACAGTTTTATCTCGGAAAATTGAATTCTACGCAGGAAACAGCTAAATATTTTACCATCGTAAAATAATTGTACCTATCGTGATTAATAAAGTACGGCACCGTGACAAGTTATTGACGCGGTAAATCGCTTTAGGATTGCGCGGCAACTACTTTTAAGACTGCTTACAGGAGTAGTATGTAAATGCACCTTGTTAACTTCCACTCATACACTTAGCTTACAGTTATTTATTAATCATATCAACTTTATGCATAAAGCTAGCAAAATAATGAACGCAATATACCGCTTGTGAATGAGGTTGTATCGTTTAACGAAAGTTATCGATAATCTTGCGTGGATTTACGTTGATATTACTGTTTGCAAAGGGATTTTTTATAGTTGTCGGTCGCTGTAACGTAGGATGAAAAAGAATGAGAGAAAGAATCAAGTTAAAATTATCGGTTTCTTTGATCTTCAGATTTTGTGACAAAAATATTGTAGGAGATATTTATGTTTTGGAGGTAATTATGTTAATTTTAACTTTAACGATACCGGTTTTTTATAGTGATTATTACTTGCTATTATATTTAGCGCCGTCTATATAACACTTTTGGTACTTTTGCATACACACGGAGACTGTTAAATTCTTCATTTCATAATGGATTGTCTTGGCTTGGAGGGAGGGAAGAAAATTATGAGTAGGATATGAAAATTACGCAGCCATGTTATTGATATTAACTATAGGTGTTATTATTATTAGTTACACTGGCTGCCCGAGCTTGCACAGAACTAGACTCCTTAATCGTCGAACGAGGCACGACTTAACTCGATCTAAGATGCCCTTAAGCTGCAGTTGTCGCCCCTATTTTAGGCTACATTGCCGTAAAGGCGCGATTGTCTCTGTCTCGTGGTGTTATAATAAATCGTGTTTGTTACAGAATGCCAGTTCGGCAAGCAAGCGAAAGAGCTCGGCTCGACATGGTTCGCGGACCTCGGCCCGCCCTTCGGGGTCATGTACTGCATCAAATGTGAGTGTGTTTCGGTACGTATAAACAAAATATATTTATTAACTAATACTTTACACAGCTAATACTTTACCAATTCATTTGTTTTTACATACAGAAACAATTTTAAATAATTATTTTAACAGGTTCAAAAGAAACGTCGCGTTATGGCCAAAGTTCGCTGTCGCAACATCAAAAATGAGTGTCCGGAGCCGTCGTGCGACACCCCCGTGCTGCTGCCAGGCCGGTGCTGCAAGACCTGCCCCGGCGATGTTAACAGTAAGTCCACTATTCACTGTCCTGCCGAAAGATTTATGGGTAGACCTTTAGGTACAACGAGATATAATTTATGCTATGGAATTACAAAAGAGCATCGAGATAACAGTAGTCAGCAGCAAAGTAATCTAGATGGTGAGTTGGACAGGATTAATGATGTACTACGAGTAGCACCAGCCGGATTGCGCGTTTTTAATTAGGCGGCCCGGCCAGTTCCCGCACGGGAGCACACTGTTTGCTTGCGCTAGACACTTCGTGATAATTTTATCATATCAGTGGAATTAGAGATAAGTGAGGTGATCGCTGACAGCAGCTTCGCTCCCTTTGCGCGCATCGTGGCTGCGTGCGCGCTGTCGCGTTCCGGCCGGCACCCGGCGCTGGATCGTCACTCGGCCGCTGTCATTGACCTGAAGTACCTACATATACTCATTATATCACTCAAAATAATGATGTCACTACCATTTTGAGCTAATTGCCTTATGTCATGATTTTTCGGCTCGTCATTTGATATCGCGAGTTTCATGGGCGGCAATGGCTCGTACGATCAATTTCAATAACAATAACTAATGCGCGTTCAACTTCTGTTATGCTTGATCGGTTTACGATGCCTTCTAGACTTTTATTAATATTAGCGTAATGTATTGCCGTGTCGGTTACATTGGAAACGTATACCGCTGCCAACAGGTTAGTGACTCACGGGCCATCTGTCGCGAAAACTATCTACAACAACACATGTGGAAATCAAGTGAACGACATAATATACAAGTTTATGGACGTTTTGTAGGTATATATAATCTCTTTGATGACCGCCATTAATTCGCCATTTTCGGCTGACCCGTCGCGCTCGCTCTTGTGAAACTCGACACTTCGTCAGCGACTGCCCATAAACACTATGGTAGCGGAAACCTGTATTATTCATTTGTTATGGCTAACGTTTAGTTTGCAATATAAAAGCGATAGCTGGATGCGAAGCTTCATTAATAGTGTAAAATCTAGAAAAGAGTTCTTTTATTCGTATGAAATCACAATTTCCGCATTTATCAATGTCATTCGTCATTCCGTTAAGGAGGCGAGATATTTTTTGTAGAATCGGCAATATTGCTGACTTTAAAGGGTAATTGCAGATTGTAAGAAAGTATGCGTATGCCCAGTGACAGGAGCTGGCGATGACAAATGACGGCGCGGCGCGGCGAGGCTCTCACGGCCGACTCATCACCGCTTGGTTATGCCTATCGCATAGGTATGTCTTCAACGCCGTCTGCTCAATTCACACGCATCTAAATCGTTTATCATTTTGCGTATTCCAGGCTCGCTTTATCAAAGCGATCTTTGTCTACGGATAGTACTTACAAATACATCCCTCATGTTATCTCTTAGTGTTAGTAAAGTGAATGTACGTATTAGCTAGTGTCTTACAGAGAGTGGCGCAACCTTTATAATCCTTGCATGAATATTCGGTCGTGAAGCTAAATAAGACTCAATTCAATAGTAGTTAACGATACACAGGTACGGACTGATCGAAAAAAAAATTGCCGTGAAGCTCTATGTTGGTCATTAGTAAAGAAAGTAGCGGCGTCGTCGGCGACGCGCGCGGCCGCCGCTGCTGCCGACGCCGCGTCTGCCCCTGTCCAGCGAGTAGGACTATATAGAGAGCATTACAATGGCATTACTCAGATGCACCGGGCGCTTGCAGAAATGGCACGCGCTGCCCCCCGGCCCCCGCCGCCGTTGCAAATATAGCTGCTGCTTGTGGATATTCCGGGCGCGGCCGTCGACCCGAACGTCGCGACGCCGTCTGCGCTCCTTTTTAGCGAACGTATTTCAAAACCGCCGCATTTTTGCAAATGAATATCAATAATGTCAACGAACGAAACTCCTGTACACTATCCAAATTATGGAATCTCGGGTGAAGATCGCGCGCGACCCGTATGTGCCTATACTTGCGGAACGTGCGCGAGCACTCCTTGTCAACTCAAAGGCATCTAACGGGATTACAATTTCTATAGCACCTTAAAAAATATCTTCAGAGATATTTACAAAATATTTTAACTAGCTGTCGCCCGCGACTTCGTCCGCGTAGAATTCGTTTATCGTTATCCCGCGGGAACTATGCGTTTTTCCGGGATAAAAACTATCGGTACCTATACCGAATTTGATTTAAATTTTAGCGGCGGTTTAGACGTGATGAGGTAACAAACAAACAAACAGACTTGCAAACTTCTGCATTTATGATATTAGTGTATAAAATAACAAAAACTAAAATAAAATACTACAATAACTGAAATGGCAAAAACGGAACCCGGAAAGAATGGTGTTTTTTTTTCTCAACTAACCCTTTAGTGTGGGGTACCGTTAAATAGGTATTTTAAAACCATTGCGGGATTGCTAAGGCGATTTTTCGATTCAGTGATCTGTTTGCGAAATATTCAACTTTAAAATGCAAATTTTCATTCAAATCGAGCGTCCCCACACCCCTCTAAAATCTAAACAGTTGGGTGGAAAAATTTGAAAAGATTCAGGATGGTAGTATATCAAATTTACAAGGAAAACTATAACAGATAAGATTGCTTGAGAGTTATTAGTAGTTTAAAAGTAAATAGCAGCCTTTAAGGTATAAATAATATATACCTGAACTTGGAAGATTCCTTAGAAAATACGAAATCCTTAGAAAACTATTACTAGATTTTTTCGTAACGGCTACGGAACCCTATCGTGGGCGTGTCCGACACGCTCTTGGCCGGTTTTGAAATTACTATTAGCTATTGTAAAAGTAATCTTCTATTTCGTCATTATTATCTTGGAGAACGGCGATTCCTACTTGGAACACTTTGATACGGTAGATACCTCTTTTACATTAAACGTGCTGTAAATTATCTACATATGGCTAAATCCTAGCCAGCCGTGAAGTCTATATAGTGCTCGTAACTATAAAACGCATCAAATCTGATTCATCGGTTTCCTTTGTGAGTGAGCAACAGTTGGCCGTGTGCCGGCCTGCCCTCTGTAATAACATAGTTTATCGAACTTTTATTAAATCTCCAGTGCCGTCTTAAGACTGTAAAATGGATAATTTTTAATTGAATCCTGCCAGGTGTGGTTGTAATTAAACTTAATTAATTTCTCACTCGCGTTTGGAACTCGCTGATCGAATTGCAGTAAATAGGGCTCAGCCTATGATATTAACGTTGCAGGCGTTTTGATTCAACGAAAATATTAGGTTTCTTTTTTGTCACATATGCCCTCGTCGGATAACGCTAGATGTAATTCATGGTGACTTGGTTTTGTCATGTTAATGCGAAGGTTGACAAGTTAGCGGTTACGGTGGCAAGGTGGTGGTTAACAGTAGGCAGGCACGGGCTGGCTGGGGCATAAGGCAGGAGTCAGCCAGTGGGTGGGAGCGGCGCGACGTGCGGTGTTCGGCGTTCACGGTTCATCGAGCATCGCATCTCCGACCAGTCGATCACGAGTGTATCTAATTCAGTGTGCCGTATGTGCCTCTGAGGAATTTGTTTTGTGCACGCCGATGCCACGTACAATCGCAGTTTTATTTTTGTGAGATCAGTGTCTCTGCCGCTGCACCGCATTCCACGTTGAATATTTTATTTGCACCTTTTTGGTGCGACCTGCGACGGTGAAAAAGAATAGTTCGCTTTGATGTCTAATCGCACTGTTTTTATAGTTATTAAGTATCTAGATTTTTTTCAATCCTTGATTTCGAAAAACGGTCAGAACATAGTACCTACATCATTAACCGGCAAACCGAAGAAGATTAAATAGAGCGCAACGAGATTATTTTACCTGAGTGGGAGCGAGCAATGAGGTGATGCTATCTTAAATGGTCTGAGTATATTTGTCGGCCGCGAGTGTGGTGATCGTTATTATTTTAATGTCGGCTAATGAAGCAGCGTTAGGTAAATGTGGTTGCGGGCAAGTTTAACGTGAGTAATAGCGGAGTGGTTTGTGGTGCGCAGCGTGACCGGCCGGCGTGGCCGCAGCGCCGGCCCTTTCTGATTTACCTCAAACATTAATCTTTTCATTAAACCAGGCCGGTGCGACGTATTTAAGGGACAATCGAATATCGAGTGATTATAATCCTGACATATTTACGAGCCGAATTGTACAGCTAATCCTAGGAGTATTGTTAAATAACAACTAAGTGGAAAGTTGGCTACAACTTCTCCGGACTTTATAGTTTATTTCTCAGTGTCGTTATGATTTATGTACTGGAATAATGCGTGATAAAAGAATATTCGCATGTTGTCTGACCTCGTAAGATTTCCGAATGTTTGTAGAAACAATGGGAATACGTAGGTAGTTGCGTAAATAGAGTAGGCACATACGTGATGTGCAAACAGGCGGCGTCGCGACGCCAGCGCGGCGGCGGCGCCGGCGCCACCCGAGGACATACGCGCTTCTTCACGGCTAGGCTTTTCATACACGTGTATAATAATACAAAATGTTAACCGGACGTAACTTTTTTCACGACCTTGATTCCTGCTAGAAGCAAGAACATCATCTTTTTTCTATATACCTTTGTGGCTGTGAATGATTACCTCTCTGGCCTGATTGCTTGAGTGACATTAGTACCCGGCCTAAACCCTTGAACCTGTAAAGTTGAACTTTATGATGAGAAAGAATTAGGATAAATATTTCAAGGAGTTCTGCAACGGGGGAAAAGTCACAGGCACACGCTAGTTTCTTTCAGTACCCAATTAAAGTCGTATAGCCTATTAAATAAATAAATTACTAATACATCAAGTTTATTCTGTTATTTACCACTAAAAATAGCCTACATAATATAGGGACAATAAATTTATAGGGTCGGGGAACACGAAGTATGCACCTAGTAGCAAATTTTTACTGATGCGCTGTTAGTTCGTTTTAGATTTGCCACCACAATTACTATCGTGAAGAAAAGTATCAATATCAGTTAATAATGAGTTTTGTAGTATGATACTTAGATTAGGCACGGATTTGAAATAATCCACGTAAATTTCTAGGCCACGTTTTGGTATGAAACGTGTAGGTAATCTACTTACTGTATTTTAGTCGGCTACCGAAACAATAAGTGAATTAGTTTCATTGTGTGCAGCTACGCTAATTATCATATCACTGATATGTAAGAGGTGCTTTTCGTGTGGTTTTTACAATGTCTGTGGCAGATTTTATCCAAGTATAGTGTTTTAACATATCTTTAATTGTTAATTCAAGACAAAGTAGAGGTAATTATTTTGAAAAGCAAATACTCTTAAGTAAATAAAAAATCTTAGTTTAACATAATGACTGAGGTAAGGAACATTATTTGCAAGCTTAGAAGTAACGTATTAAAGTAGGTATTAGACTTGTTTACGTGGTTTTGCGTATTTCTGCCCCTTAAATGAAATATAGATTAAACAGCAACTTGTATTATTTACGTCATATTTTATAGTTGTACTGATAATCTAATGGATGTTTTGTCCTGTTGTAAACACGCAACACTGGCGCCACGAATATGCGGGTTAATGTTTAGTTGGCGACACTGATTATCACTGCATCTGAAATTACCCTACGTTGCAATATCATTGACCACTATCCCTGTAGTGTAGGTATTACTGGGTAAAGTACACACGTACTTATCTAGACTATTTGTATCCACCTGCTACGATCCTGGCATACGTCTTTCGCTTCCTCAACACTCTCTCTCACACATAAATACTCATCATACATACTCGCCGGGTTTCGGGTACTATTGGCTGGTTACTTATGTGTATAAAAATATCTATTATACCCACTTAATTAACCCCTCGTATGTCCTGACACAAATATGTGCCAAATTGAAGGCTATCTTTTTGTATTTTTTTAATCAGCAGAATTTGTGCTTATTAAAACAGATGAGACTAGAATTCAGTACTTTTTAAATTGCAACATGAGAGGGGTTAAGGCTTAATTTTGGCTGAGACCTTTTATTCGCATGATATTTCCAGAGCAGAAAACAGGCGACAAGCCAATGACGGCAGTCGTGTAAATATGCAAAAAATTAGACTGCTAAAATATTAACGAAAAAATAAATTTATATCAAAATTATGTGGCATCTGACACGGATTAACCTATATCTTGGTGCCAAAATTATATCTTAAATAATTTTACATCTGAATTAGAATCAAAATAAGAATAACTCGGGGTCAGTGACATCTGTTCATTGATATCGCATCTATTTTTAAGTTTAGATTACAATGTGTACTTAGATACAGCGCAGATAGTATGTTAATAGAGAACAAAACTAAGAATTATGTTACACGGTGTAGAAATTATTACCTACTAAAGCTTACAAATCGAGTGTACGAAAAAAATACTATACCTACTTGTGATGTGATAAAAAATATTTTTAGTCCAACTGAGTCATCTTCGTATAATACATCATTCTGAGTTTTCCTTTTTAATTAAGTAGTTTCTTTCACAAATATAGGAACTTACCTTAGGAACTCGATGTGAAATAGGTATCGACATTTATGTTGATAGTTATTATAGACTCTACCAACAAGCCCAGTTACCAGGCTAGTAGTAGGTATGCTAGTATTTATTTGTATTGATGGCTTGCCGCTTTTACTCAACGCTCCAGCTATACATTTTTCAGGGGTATAATAGTACTTTAGTAATAATTCAGTCGACCGTTTACCTTTATCACCGACTAGGCCGTTGCCCGCGACTCCATCCGCGTAGAATTTGTTTGTCGCTATCCCGTGGGATAACTATGCCATTTTCCGGGATAACTATCCTCTGTCCTTACCCGGAACTATCTTTAATACCGAACTTCATTTGAATCAGTTCAGCGGTTAAGGCGTAAAGAGATAACAAACAAAACAAATAAACAGACTTAAAAGTTTTCGCATTTATAATATTAGTGGGATATGCCTACTGAAAGCTAAAACTAATGAATCAAGTAATTGAAATAATTATGAAAGGACCACCTTGACGTGGCTAGATTACTATGAGGCGCTGTTTCTATTTTTTTTACAAAGTTATGTACCTAGATGCCAGCCGGCACGTATTACGTGCGTAAAAGGTCGCAGGCGAGACGCAAAGGCTATTTGGAAAGTAGACTGGCGCCGCGCTAGCGCACGGACTAGCATTGATGCCTCCAACATTACTTCCAACCAATAATAAGTATTGCTGTATTAACAGGTGTGAATCAATAGTAAATTGATAACCAAGGGTGGAAAGTGACCCATTTCACTAGAGGAAATGGGGAAATGGGAGCGAGGGACCGAGGGGAAATGGGTAATTTCACCCGAGTTAGACACTCTACTTTTCATTTCGACTGTGGGGAAAGTAAAATACTACAAAAAAATAATAATAATAATAAATTAAATTTATATCCAACCTACAACCTTTTCGAACTGGCCAATTGACACGACCGACTGTAAAAAAAATCGGTATGGTCACGACACGACCAAGGAGCTTATATATAAAACTGGAGGTTGAACGCCGAACGAAGAAGTTGGACCTTTGTTACTTATTAATATATTTCATCTCTTTCTTTCACATTTCAAGAATGACTTCCATCTATTTCTTAACCTAACTAAAGAAACTTTACTTTTATTTGTGACAAAATAAAAGTTAAATTTCTTGTTTTAAACGGATGTTCGGCGTTCAACCTCCAGTGTTGTAGGTATATAAGCTCCTTGGTCACGACGTGTATCTAGATGGCCAAGCCGAAACGTGAAAAAAAAGTGTCATTGACGTAACTCGACTCCGTGGCTAATCGTAAAAATTAAAAAAAAAATACTTTCCTCCCTAGAGATGAAAACGCAATTTTGCACCCGGCTAGCTATCCATGAAAATTAAACTTTCCGAACAGGAGAGATGAAAACTAAATTAAAGTACCTATACGAGTACCTATTAGCAATGAAACGTTATGTTTAAAAATCTATAGCTAAAAAAAACTTAAATTAAGAAAAAAAGGTTCAGAGACAAAAACAAAACAGCAAAAAACAGCAAGTTTTACGTGAAATTTATTTCAGGCACCTACTTTAGCGAGTCTTCGTTTTAATTTCCGTATCTAAATGGCTGTTTGGAAGCGAGCGCTTTTAATCAATAAGATCCCCCATCGTTTACTCCGATTGTTGCCTCATATTTTGTTGACGCACTGCACTGATTTGTGGTATTCAATAAAGAATAAAAGATTCCATTTTAACCAAGCAAAATACGAGGTTGAGGCATTTATCTTAGTCAGAATATGCATAATGAATATGAATGCAATGAAACGAAAGCTGTCTCGTGGTAAAAGAATAATGATTACCGGGGAATGGGTGGTCATTACCCAAGGACGTGACAATAGTGCGACGTCATAAACTGTAAGAATAACCGCGACGTGCAGTTTACAGCCCGCGCGTGCGCAGATTATGATCGAGCATTTGGCGCCATTTCCATACCACTTCATTGTTCACAGAACCGTGGCGCCGGCCGTCACTCGGTTCTATGGAATTTTATGATCAGACGTTTGCATATGCCGTTTTCACCGCGTTCAGTGAGAACAGGCCATATCGCCATGAATAGCCTGTGACGTTTTCCACCATCTGTTTGGAATTTTAACATTTCACGAGCGTTCGTTTACGCGTGCGAAATGAATAATTCCTATTGTAAAATATCATACTTACAGCGCGAGCGCTCACTCACTCCCAGCGGAAACGGCAAAGAGTCCATAAACAGCGGGTTACTCAATCGAATTCTGATTTTACTGTGTAAGTGCATCTTTGGTAGGTAGGAGCATGAGTCTTGTGCCATTTTTTTTGAAATTGGGTCATACTGAAATATACATGAACGTCGACGTGCCTACTAAAGTTGGATATTATTACACGCTGGCTCGTTTTCTGGCATTTTCTGTGGACTACATAACAATTTCGCATGAAATATTTCGATATGAAAATCGTATTTGAATTTGTAAATTATCGTTGCAATAAAATGTGTCATGTGGAGTATGTGATAAGTATGGTAGTTGAGCAGTCGCTGGCATACGTGTTTATTGAACTACGTTAGTGCAAAATGGCGATGAGAGGAATGTAAACACTGCGCAGGAGTGATGCGCGCCGGCGCTGTATGGCGCTGCCCCGTCGACAGATTTATTCCAACACACTTCGATATAGCACTAACGATTGACTTGTAGATTCAGTATTTCGAAATATAATTATTTATTTCCGTGAACTAGAAATGGAATGTTACGTTATAAAATTCAAATAAACAAGCGTAAGTACGTATAACAGTTAATGATAGGCGAGATCTTGGCTCGGTTTCAGATTTATGCAACTTACGTGCAATAGAATTACGTTTGATATAACAAACAGACGCAGAAGTGAAAGACGTAAATTACATCGTAGTAAACAATGTAATGCGACTACGATTACGTAAGTGATTTCGGGAAGGTATGTTTATTTTACATGTCCTGAACTGACATTAGTTTACTGCCGACTTGTCAGTATGTGGACATTGACTTTTGTTATACCTACGTACCTAAACAGCAAGCAACTAAATGGCAAGGATATGATTGGAACCATAACCATTGTAAGACACTTATTCCTTTTTTCTTTAACATTTTATTCTTTTTACTTAGTTTTTGTAGTTTATTGATTTAGATTGTATACATAGGTACATTTTGGTTCGGGCTGTATGTATATTCATCATTTAGAAAAATAAATAATAATAAATCCGATCACAATTTTGCTTTGCTGCGCGTACAATATATCGGCGGTTTATTAATTGTTTAAATCCGTGATTTAAAATTATGTAAGGTTAACTCAGAGTTTAATTACTTAGCAATTGAACCGAAGCGATAAATTTATGGTATGCGCATTGTATGCTATAACTAAACGCAATAAATATCCATGCTAATCAATTGATTCTTGCAGTACGGGCTTGACCTATGATCTGCGGAATGGACACAGTCGTCATTTTGTAGGTGTGCACACACGAGCTGACAAATTATTGAATGGAGCATTTATCACTGGTAAATGAGAGATTTTAAGGAGACGACAGTATCCAGTTTGTGTATTTGTAGATGAATCCATCCACTTATTAATATTATAAATGCGAAAGTAACTCTGTCTGTCTGTCTGTTACGCTTTCACGCCTAAACCGCTGAACCGATTTTGATGAAATTTGGTACAGAGATAGAATAGACCTTAAGAAAGAACATAGGCTATCTTTTATCGCGAAAAAAGGCTTTAAGGGGTTGAAATAGGGAATGAAAGTTTATAAGGTAAACTTGGCATTTAGGCACTTAATAAGAAATAAATCGATATTTCTTTGAGCTTTTTTGAAAATTTGACCTGTGAGGGGGTGAATGTTAATATGGAAGATCGTCATTGTCGAAGATAAATCGATGGTTCTCTATGAAACTTGGCATTTGGGCACGTGATAAGAGATAAATAGATATTTGTTCAAGCATTTTTGAAAATTCTTCCTATGAGGGGGTTAAATAGGGGATGAAGTTTATATGGAAGATCGTCATTGTCGAAGATAAATCGATGGTTCTTTATGAAACTTGGCATTTGGGCACTTATAAGAAATAAATAGATATTTGTTCAAGCGTTTTTGAAAATTTTACCTGCGAGGTGATGTTAGCAGAGGGGATGATGCAGTGTTAGCAGAGCCTTCTAAGCTCAAGCAAAATGTACGCAATGTGGGTTCATTTTAGATGGCCTATTGATATAGACAGTCAGACATGAAAAATTATAATTTTCAGATTTTTCTTATTTATTGTGCTATAATATAAGAGCTACCTTTATGCAAAATTCCAGGTTTTCAGGACAGCCGGAAGTACCCTATTATTTTTTCTGTTAAGGCGATTTGTATGAAAACACCTTTTTAATGATTGTAGCTTTTGATTGCCTTGACTTAGAAGTTTGATTTTTTCACAGCTTTCGGGACTATTGACCTGAGTTTAGGGTTTCAATTTCAACTCGATACCGATACTCCGCGCGTTTACGAGATAAAGGGTCTTGAGTTCCATTTTTTCCTTTTGAGCTACGGAACCTTAAAAAACATTTGTTTCGGCGCTTTTCAAATTACGACCTATTTACTTGAAAATATGGGGATGAAAGTTCTTAAGGAATTCCAAACAAATTACTATAAGTATATTTATCGGAAATATGTGTAGCTATGCTTAGTAAAAATGCCGTCTTAATTATAATCCTACCCTCCTAACTTACAATAAAGGACGTAAGGTGTCAAGAGTTCACTATGGAGAATTAAATAGTCCTTTTATGTTGGCAGGGTAGAGTACACGTCGTATTGCTAAAATGTGGCTTCCGCAAAATATTTATGTTTTACCAAAGAATATGGATGGATGGATGGAAGAACAAGAAAAAATAAGTTTATATATATAGCAATGTTTTAAAATAGATTATTTTCAGTAAACCGAAGTTTCTATGTGCTATTATTGGCAAAATAGGTATCCTAAATAAATTAGATACTTCCCAAAGTTACTATTCCACGCGGACGAAGTCGTGGGCAAAAGCTAGTTATTTTATAACTAGTCAAGCGGAACGGAGCGGTGGAAATTGCAGTATTATTGTGTCCTTTTGTCCAATATAATAAATGCGAAAGTTTGAACGCGCGTGTGTGTGTGTGTGTGTGTGTGTGTGTGTGTGTGTGTGTGTGTTTGTTACTCCTTCATGCTAAAGCAACTTACACTTGCTCATCTCGAAATCTCAACCATTGGGTTTAGGTTTTTTTAATGTAACGTCAACGTAAATCACGATGTAATTTCTGGGAATTCCCATGGGAATATAGTTAATTTCCGGAATTTTAATTCAACTGCTCGTTCTGACGGTTTACACTTGGAAAACCGGGTGTAAAAGTGTTAAATTAATCTTATTTTTTTATTTTATCAGTTTATTTTATCGCTTACAGGTCAATGAAAAGTAAAAAGCTTTTTTTACTTAAATTTGTAGGTAGACAGTATATTTGAACTCCATACTTTATATTAAACTAGACGATGTCTGTTTATGATGATGTCTCGAATAAATAAGCGCCGGCGATTAAACATTAGCATGTTTATTAACTATTCGAATGACATTTGACTATTCTAAACATGATCCCTTTTCTAAAGTCAGTGTGTCAATGTCGACTTTAATCTCTACACCTAAGATAAAATACCTGATTGAGGTTTCTATAAATCAATGTGTAGGTACCTTATTAGCGTTTAAATGTAGCTATAACAAAAACGTTACTCGTAAATTTTTATGTATTATCTCAGCTCAGCATCTTTAATGGCCTAATAAGTACTTCTGAATAGTAGATTATTGTCGTGGCCTGGAAGTAGGCAATTGCTGGCTGAGTATGAGAATTAAACGGACGAGCTTGCGAGGCCGTTTAACTAATATGAAGCCAGTAATTGCTATTCCAGCCGAGACTAATATAAAGCTTTTCTCAAAAACGGCAAAACTAAATTACAATAAAAAATTTCATGCTATCGCGCCTTTTTTTTCATTAAAAAAAAACAGCAGGTGTATTTTTCCACCGAAAACACCACAAGCTGTTTCAGATCCAATAATAAAAAACTGTAGTACCAACAAAATAACTGATAGCAGCCATTTGAGTTGGCTGTATACGACTTGTGCCAACATTTCCATGGCCGTTTTCACTTTTTAAAAAGTTGGAGACTCGACAATAATAAAATATTGTCGAGCTAGCTCGCCTGCAATCTTTTTAACTTTTTAACTTCTCGCTGACCATAAACTATGCACTTAGCCTTCTGATGTTTAAGGAATAACGTAGACTTAAACGGAAATTTTTAAACGGAAAGTAATTAAATTTTTAATGTATGTACATATATTTAATCATTGTACCGTTCATACCGGTGACTGTGCCTATGAGATATGTTACAAAATAGTAGAAAAATACATATATATATTGGTAATCAGAGTGATATCTTAAGAAATAAGGTCGTATAATTTTCGCTTGATATTTGTGAAAGCCCTACAATTGATAAATACTTTGTTTTCGTAATTTTACTCAATAGCTATGAGTGTGACAGTATTTCGTGTTTATAAAGTACTGATATTATAACTAATACCTATTTATTTACATGAGATAAAACTGCTCACATTAAGACGGCGTTGAAGCGAAATACAACACCACGGTCTTCGATTTCAAATACGTACCTACTCGTACTTACATTTCCATAATATTATGGTCTAGTTTTTCGCAATGCAATATTTACTCTCAATCCTTGTGAATCATTTAGTTATTATTATTTGCAATGAGTATTCGTTAATTTACTAATTTTACCTAAGTAAACCTACCTAACCCTACCTACCTACCCTAGTACCTACTTATGAAACACTGGGTCCTTACAAATTCCTCATTTACATTTTAATCGTCTTAAGTTTTTTTAAGAACCTTTGTCTTTATGTTTATCTATTAATATATTTATTTATTCATAGAATAGGATGAATTGGACTACCATTTTTGTAATCATATACCTAATGTGAATATTTAACTTTTAACCGACTTCAAAAACAGTAGGAGGTTATCAATTCGGTTGTATTTTTTTTTGTTTAGGTATGTTTGTTACCTCAGAACTCCGTCATTTATGAACCGAATTGAATTTTTTTTTGCATTCGTCTAGGAATGTCTTCAATTAGGTCCCATAAGCACCAAATCAGGATCTGATGATTGGATCTTAAGGAAATCGAGGGAACTCTTCAAATGCTGTAGGGACACCTAAAGTAAATTGGAAATATTTAGTAGTAACTCGTGTATTTGCTATTGAAAATCATCATTTGGTGAAGTGGAACTGATGATGAAGATCAGAGTTGACCATCGGAGTTACTACTCAAGAGCAAGTCTTTCACGGGTTTAATTTTAATTACTTTGACACAATGCATATGGTAAAACGGGTGGTGATCCGAAGCACCAGGACTCCTCAATAATGAACGTCTCTGCATCGGAAAAATAAATCGTTCGAAAAAGGTGACGAGCAGTTGATAATAAACTATTGTATCTTAGATTATTTAACCCAAAAAGCGTGAAAAAATAATTATAACAAAAAATTGAACCGACTACAAAAAACCATGAAAATATTTTTCTATCAGTCTGAAGTCGGTCGGTGCCTCAGCACGAGCCAGCAGAAGTGATTGAAGCTCAATATAAAGTGCGTAAGTGAGGTAGATGACTATAGGTCCACTCCTGCTGGCTCTTGCTGAGGCACCGACCGACTTCAGACTGGTAAAAAAATATTTTAATGGTTTTTTGTAGTCGGTTCAATTTTTAGGGTTCCGGAGCCAAAATGGCAAAAACGGAACCCTTATAGTTTCGCCATGTCTGTCTGTTTGTCTCTCTGTCTGTCTGTCTGTCCGTCCGTCCGCGGCTTTGCTCAGGGACTATCAATGCTAGAAAGATGTAATTTTGCACGGGTATATATGTAAACTATGCCGACAAAGTGGTACAATAAAAAATAAAAAAAATATATATGTTACCTCCCATAGACGTAAAGTGGGGGTGATTTTTTTTTCTCATTCAACCCTATAGTGTGGGGTATCGTAAGATAGGTTTTTTAAAATCATTTAGGGGTTTGCTAAGACGATTTTTCGATTCAGTGACTTTTTTGCGAAATATTCAACTTTAAAGTGCAAATTATCATGAAAATCGAGCCCCCCCCCCTCTAAAATCTAAAACTGTGGGTCGAAAAATTTGAAAAAAATTTAGGATGGTAGTAAGTATATCAAACTTTCAAGGAAAACGATATGGGCTAAGTTCGCTTGAGAATCATTAGTAGTTGGAGAGTAAATAGCAGCCTAAGGTATACAATATATCTAAACTTGGAAGATTCCGTATAAAATACGAAATCCTTAGAAAAATATTACTTAATTTTATCGTAATGGCTACGGAACCCTATTTTTAGCGTGTGCGACACGCTCTTGGCCAGTTTTGTGTTATAAATTTCTTTTTAACGGGAATACTTGAATTTACTTGTAATAATGCTAAAAATGCCAAAATCGCCATAGGTGCGCTATAAAATTTGAGGTTTGCCCTCGATTTTCCTAGGATCCCATCATCAGATCTTGACTTGGTGATAATGGGATCACCTCAGAAGAGTACTCTTTCGAATAATAAAATAATTTTGAAAATCGGTCTGCAATTGACTGAGTAATGGGTGGACATACATAAAAAAATACAAACATTGGAACATAGAACCTTCTCCTTTTCTGAAGTTGGTTAAAAGGGAGAGGGCATTGGGTTTTTTTTTAGCCTGTTAAGGTGCTCTGCTCGGCATAGGCCTCTCCTATTTTCCACCATTCGCCCCTATGAGAGCAAATTATATGATAATTATCTTTCTTTCTAATATATAAAATTGTCGTGTCACAGTGTTTATAACTAAACTTCTCTGAAACGGCTTGACCGATTTTTAGGTTTTTTTTTGTGTATATTCGGAAGGTCTGAGGACAGGACGTAAACTATTTTTCATACTTCTACGCGGATGGAGTCGCGGGCAACAGCTAGTTAATTATAAAAACGTTGATTAAAAATGTTTTGTAAATCAAAAACGCATCTTTATAAATGCATGTAACCAAAGGATGGTTGGCTTGGCTAGTCTCTATCAAGATCAACGTTTTCAAGATTAGAGAACTATATCAGTAGTAAATTGCAATAAGGCAACTCGATTCGTATGGAGGTCAGCCATCAAGAACTTTGACCCTTGGTCTCCCACGTTTCATGGCCAAGCTGGCGCCGGCGCAGCGCCACATGGTTGGCGCACAATGCTGCCATTCATTGCTCACCGGGCCACCGGACCAACTGTATCACTAGATGTCAAGATCAATGTTGCAAATACGAATCAGCTACGCAGTAAAGATCGGATCATGCGAGAGCTTCTCAGTTACGTTCCTGATGAAACACGTCCTTTGTTCCTGAAAGCGAAGGCTTTCTTTTTCTTGGCTTGAACTACCTCTAGATGCCTGACGCAATTTCGGTCCTTGTAAAGAAGAAGTAAACTTGGACCATCAGGATACAGGTTCAGTAGGAGGATTTAGAACCTTAGTTAATCTAAGTCTCTTTCGGGATCTGTTACGTCTGCAATAAGGTTTCAATTTGACAATTGACAACCGGATGGCCAAGTGGTAACAGAACCTGACTACGAAGAATGTTTGTTCTCGGGTCTTGGATGTTTTATATGTATTTAAGTATGTATTTATCTATATAAGTATATTTATCCGTTGCCTAGTATCCATAGTAGAAGCTTTGCTTTAGTTTGGGACTAGGTCAATTGGTGTCAAGTGTCCCATGATATTATTATTATTAAATATGGTCAAGATTTTGACAAATACACTTAACATTATGACACTTCAAATATTCGTCTAACATCATCAGTTTCCGTAAACTTCCTGGCGGCTTTACTTGATCCTTAGCTGACCTTAGTCTAGCAGCCACAATCGGAATATTTGCGAATGATTCACTGATTATTCTTCAAACACGGTCAAGTATTCATGAGCTCTGAGTCACTCTTCCAACTTGTATAATGTACATCATCAATTTGGATTAGGACTGTTTAGACTACCCGTCATTGGTGCTGATTGACTCGTCCGAATACCATTTAGGTCATCCCCTTCAAAATGAATACATTATTAAATGATTCAAGATGGTGCAAGCTTCGTCATAGCCCTTATTTCAAGTGACGTAATCTTAATGATCATAATCCCAGCCTAGATATATACGTCCCACTGCTGGGCATAGCCCCTCCCCCCCTCCCCTCCTCTCATTACGAGAGGAGCCCTGTGCCCAGCATCCTAATGATAAGCAAAAAATACAATTAGTAATATTACGATAGCTAAGTAGTTCGACCCAAATTAGCTCTATGTTATAGTCCATTCAGGATAACATTGGACTCTAGAAGAACACAAAAGAAGGGGTTCTAAACATTTTATGTGAAGTTGTAATAATAATAATAATGATGGTGAATAAAATAAGTAATAAGATTAAGTCATAGTTTTGTTTACTTTGTCAGTAGATTAATACGTAATGTAGGTACTTACAAAATAACACAATATTAATACGTCATTTGCTACATAATATTAATTAGATTTATTTATTATACATACATATTTATTATACATAATTTAATAACTGTGTTTCGTGGACTCATCTGCTCTCATTCCCTGTTTCAAAGTATTCTACTAGTAAGTTCTGTTTCCAATTTTCATCAAATTTGGTGCAGTGCTTTAGTTGTGAAAAGTTAACTATTCGTATAATGATTAAAGGTCATCACATTTTTATCTAAACTGGCGATTAAAAACTATGAATAATGTACAGAATATTTCTTGAGTTAACAATATTATAAACGTTCCGTTTCTTGCAGAATGTTTTTCACCTCTGCCTCTAGGTATTTTATGTTTTCTGTTTTTAACAAAATACGAAAAGTTTTTTATTGTTTTTAATATTATAATTAAAAAATGTTTTTAATATAAGCAAAGTTAATCTCACTAATATTCATTATAGTTAATTGCGAAAGTTTGTAAGTCTGTATGATTGTTTGTTCCCTACCTCTTCACGTCTTAACCGTTGAACCGATTTAAGTAAAATTCAGTATACAGATATTACCTACAAGTCCCGGGGAAGGACATAGAATAGTTTTTATCCCAGAAAATTGCATAGTTCCCGCGGGATAGCAATAAACGAATTCTACGTGAACAGAGTCGCAGGCAACAGTTAGTGGATGAATAATTGAAACGAATATTAACGTCTTCGATATTTTAATTAAAATTATGTTTAGACCGTATACAAAAAAAATGCAATTTATTAAATTACTTCCTAAAGCGTGCACTAATATATAGAGCCTATTTTCCTTCTGTCCATTCCTATATTGAACAGACTGTAAAGGTATAACAGAAGACAAATTGTACAAACTACTTAAATAAAAACTCTGTTTAGACACTAAAAAAAGTCACCCACTCTAAACAAACAATACTAAGCAAACGTATTTCTAATTCGTTAGACACTTCCAGCGTCTCAATTTGTTTCCAAGAGTTAAATTAGAATAGGGAGGCGTGCTACACTTGCTAATTAAGATTTACGAAGCAGCGACTTTGCGACAGCGCACAGATAGATCGTTCACTGACTGCATCGCACTATTTCAAGATGGTACCCTCGTAAAAACTTAAACTGGGTACCGGTTTATATAACAGGCCTGATATTTAACAGGCTGCGAAAATAAACTTAAATCCGTAATCTTACTACAAATCACATGTGATCTAGCAGTGCTAAGGTTAAAATTGGGAAGACCAGAAGTGTTCATAAATATTAGTCCAATTTGCATGTTAAACTGATAATATAATACTCTTAACGTTATAAATTGATTACGACTTGGGACATTTGTTAAGTAAGTATGATGATCACGGTTCTATAATAATAAAAATTATTATCACTTATACTAAAATATCTAAAAGTCGGTTATAGAAACTGCGGAACTGCTGAACTAAAGCTTATATATATTATACTGTGACTAAAATATCTAAAAATATTAGATTAAATAAAAGCGATTATTTTTATTTCAAATTTTTATTTGGACGACCGGATGGCTAAGTGGTTAGAGAACCTGACTACGAAGTTTGAGGTCCTGGGTTCGAATCCCGGCCGGGGCAGATATTTGTGTGAATAACACGAATGTTTGTTCTCGGGTCTTGGATGTTTAATATGTATTTAAGTATGTATTTATCTATATAAGTATGTTTATCCGTTGCCTAGTATCCATAGTACCAGCTTTGCTTAGTTTGGGACTAGGTCAATTGGTGTCAAATGTCCCATGATATTTATTTATTTATTTAAATACAACTAAGTATTTGTATTTGAAATGAGAATGTTATTAGCAATATCTGCAGCAAGTTTTTCCATCTGTGGTACAAAATCCAAAATTGAACTGCCACTGCTTTAGCAATCCGGTCTCGCTTCATTCGTTTTCTTTTCTACTCGTATTTGCAGTCGTGCAAATCGAATACAAGTCAGCGATAGTTCGATGCAACGAATTAGTGATTCGCAATATGGTCGCTGAGCTTGTTTATTCAGAGCATATCGTCGGGCGGCGTCTGTTGTGCTATTAGGAACATACTAACACATAGATACCCAACTGTCTATTAAAGACTGAACACAAATATATCTGTGGAGTTGAAAATATATGGTAGCGGTAGCGATTCCTATTGTTAATCGTCATGGTAGGTAGCACACTTAGGTAAATGGGCCTATGTATGTGTACCGTGTATTTGTGTATATGCATAAAAGTAAAGTATACATTTTTAATACTTGATCCTATGGGTTACAAAAAGTTACGTGTATATAGGTGTACTAAATTTCAACTTAATCGGTTCTGTAGAGTCAGAGCAAATTGACTGACAAAGGGATTCACAAGTAATCTTATAAGGATTCCGGTTAGCGTTTTATGGTACGAAACATAAGTTACAATAACAGTCATTCCAGTGTGGCCTTAGTCTTGGTTCTGGCATATTGTCATGTGCGTCGGAATCCAGTCTGGCCTCTTCAAGCTTTTGCAATTGGCGAATTAGATATGAGGTTAATTACTCTGCTACTGTATGCTCGAGCTCGTTCCTCGTTGTGGTTGCACAATGTTACAGTAGATAGATAGATAGCGGAAGAAACAAATAAGGTACAATTTGAAATGGCTGTGTTTGTACTATATAAGTACTTATATCAGATACTGTGTTTAGCCGCGGCTTCGCACACGTACTTAAATCATAAGATCCAACAGTGGAATTGAAATTCCGGGATTTTACTAAATTCGCGAAGGAATTTCCAAAAATGACAACGTGGTCTTTATTGACGATGCAATATAAACAACCGTCCCAAATTTCATGACTACCATAAAAAGGGGTGTCTGTGGTGTTGTTCCAGATGTCCAGGTATCTACATACCAGATTCATCCAAGTTTTAGCGTGACGGAGTAACACACACACACACACACACACACACACACACACACACACACATACTCACTAACTTTTACATTTATAATATAAGTAGGATTGTGGGTAAATGCTCTTTCTTCCAACTATGCTTTAATTTCATCATAACCGCACTAAATACCTAGCACAAAGCGGGACTTTCTGCTCTAGAGCAGAAAATGTATGAAAATCCTTTATTGCTTTATTTTAGTTTTTTTTTAATCGCACGACCAAAGTGGTAACACGAGTATTTTTGCTATTAAATTAGCCTGCATAGTGTAAAAAATCTAGTGTTAGGTTGAAGGTCAACCTGACGGTCTTATGAAATTTTACAGATTGCGTACAAAAAATTGTTGCTACCAATCCTACCAAAAATAGTAAGTAAGATAAAAAAAAACTTTGTGTGTTTGGTTGGCCAACCTGGCGCCCATCCGAAATTTGACAGATCACGGGTAACAATATCTGCTATATATACTAATTTTTCATTTGAAATTTACCACGAGCTTTGCGGTGAAGGAAAACATCGTGGGGAAACCTGCACAAACCTGCGAAGCAATTCAATGGTGCGTGTGAAGTCCCCAATCCGCACTGGGCCCAAGCCCTCTTGTTCTGAGAGGAGGCCTGTGCCCAGCAGTGGGACGTATATAGGCTGGGATGATGATGATGATACTAATTCTGCCAAAAAAAGTAAGAAACTAAAAAAAAACAAATTGGCGGGAACCTTGCCTATTATCCGTGGACATTTTCTGAGAGTGCGAATGTAAACTTACAGATATGGAATCATCGAGTGCTAGTGACATTTCTTTCCTATTTATTGTGTAGCATGAGTTTTTTTTCGTCTACTATTCCTGTTATAGTTGAAAGAAAAGCACCGAGTGCCGATTTGGAGCCCGAGCGTGAGCGAGGGCTTTAAAAAGCACGAGGGCAATATAAATTACTTAATGCGAGGTGCATAATCTGCTTTTCTTTCAACTATAACAGGAATAGTAACAATCTACTATTACATTACGCACAAATGACGTTATTACTGGCAGGATGGCACGATGAGCGGCGAGCAAAAGGGTTTGAAGAGAATAACGCTTAAAAATAAAACCTCATCTTTACCGAGTTAAACGTTTTTCTGCAGCTCTCAAGTTACTCACCTCGCTACACTGTTTATTCAGTTAAAAGAGCAAACAACTTCATGACAGACACACGTTTACTTTAAGCGCGACGGAGAAAACGCAAAGAGGTGTCTGTTTGAGATATTCGTGAATGTGTAATTATCTTTGAGTATCAGCTAATGAGCAATTAGGTGTTAAGAAATAAGCAGGAAGCAATTGAGTTCTCACTACAGAACACACACTCAGTATTATAGTCATTTACTTATCGCGAAGAATTCGCAGTTATTTTGGGATGATAACGTGTGAATTGATTCATTGTCTCGAAGAGTTTTGCATGTATATTTAAATCTGCGGGTAGCTTGGAGAGAAATTCAAAACACGAGATTGCCGCAGGCGGCCGGGGTGCGGGCTTGGTAGGTGCAAAATGCAAATCGCTAGCGTTTCACTGCAAGACAAATGCGGCCGAAGTGTTGCCCGTCTTGTAAACAGCGCAGACGTGGTTTGTTGTTCTACTTTTTTGGGTAAACGGTTCTCCTTAAACGGCTGCGTATAGGCCGCCGCTGAATACCGCAGCGCACAATGCCGCATTCGGCGCCACCTTACAAGGGAGACGCGGGCGTTATTGCAGCGATTCTCCGTTGTCCGATACATCTGAAGCACAGCCGCCTATCTTAGCTCTCAGTAAAATAACACGGTTTTGGTGTTGTATAAACCCGTAAAATGCACATGTTTTTATGTAAGTGGACTTCGGATAGGTACTCACTTACTTATGCATTCTGCATTCGAGATCGTCTCAGGTACGTCAATTGTTTACCTTTCATAATTGGATTTTCAAGTTTATCTGTTGTCACTGCATTTGCGACGAGGTGTAACGAAGTCATTATGGAAATAATATTTTGTTGCAAATGGAATGTGAGAGGAATTTGCATTGTTGGGACAGTTACGCGGCGTGTAGGGCACGCCGGCAGCGTATAGCTCTATCGACAATAGAATAATGAGACCGCACCTTGAGCCGTAAACATTCTTTGCCATGATCATTACGAATATAACCTATAAATTAGTTTGAAGCCGACTGGGGGCTTGGAGCTCGGCGTCGGGAGAATTCGCAATGAAGGCTCAGTGCAGGGTTCCGACACGCGAGCGGCGCATCGCGCACTTCGCGTTTCATCACGTCCACTCGACATTACGTTCCAAAGAAATTATGTGATGGTCGTTATAAATACGCATTTTACGAAAATAGGCTTTGATTTATTTATTTATTTATCTTATTGTTTATCTTGTAATTTTCTCTGCGTACCTGTTTTTCTGTACCTATCGCTTACTATTTCTGGTGTAGGTACAATAAAGAGTAATTGTATTGTATTGTATCTTCCTTGGAACCAATTTCATGTCTAATCTTTTCCCAATATTTTCCAACTGATACTTTTTTTGTACCAAGCTGTATACAAGCTGTATATATTCCTAATTATGTCGAAGTAGAGGAAAATTTTAATTGAAGATGTAGACCGAGGACGCTATATATTGATTATTCTACGGAAGGAAACAAGTCAGATAACGATACTCGTATGAAATTATCTGCAGAGTTGTATTTACGCCAAAACTTCATAATTTTTTCACTTACGATAAGCGCTTGTAGTAAGTAAAACAATACAATCAATATTATCTACAAGTTTATTTGACCTGTATTTGGGTTAATAGTTAATTAGGTTGAGCACCTTTATGAAGCTATTGTGTAATCTTGTATTTTTTTCACTCGAGTGTTTATTATTAGATTTACCTTGAGTACAATGACGAATGCACGCGTTAAACTTAGCGCGACAGGATATTATTTAGTCTCATGTATCAAATAGATATATACTACTAGCTTTTGCCCGCGGCTTCGCCCGCGTGGAATTCGCTTATCGCACGCTGTTCCCTCGGGAAAAGTGCATTTTCCTGGGATAAAAAGTAGCCTATGTCACTCTATGGCCCATAAACTATCTCTATGCCAAAAATCACGTCAATCCGTCGCTCCGTTTCGCGGTAAAAGACGGACAAACATACACACAAACACACACACTTTCCCCTTTATAATAGTACGGATAGTATAGTATAGTATAGTATGGACTAGTATGGATTATCAATATATCATCATCATCATCATCTTATCATCAGGAGACCCACTTGCTCGTTTGCCATCCAGTTGAATAAAAAAAAAAAACTTATCAGCCGTAGGACGTCTACTGTTGGGCATAGGCCTCCCCAGTATATATCAAAGGATTTACATTTTAAGCACCTAATTCTTATTTTTTATTAGAAATGTAAATAAAATGATACGAATTTGCTGATAAAGTTGGTAGGTACGTTCATGATCTTAGTGATTTTATATGTATTTACAATCCATTGCTAAATAGATAGCATCACTTTCTACGCCGGACGCGAGCTGTAGTATAGACAGGCACAATGTCTTCTCCTAGAACTGCCAGAGTGTGATTCCGTTAGCATATAAATGAATCGGCAGTAAATCTAACTTCTATTGGGTCTTTATTGCATTTTCACATATATTTACGACTTCTGTCTTTGAATTTTCTATATTAGATCATTTAGTTACATAAGTGTCTATAGTATTTAGTTATAAAGGTTATTTTTAAGTTTTACAGTTACTAGGTAGTATATTTTATTTTTGTAAAGAAAATGTTTCAATGGGGCTTCAGTGGACTATAAAAAGGTAGCCTTAACACTCGTAGTTTACCTATAACGAAGTATGGAAACAATAAAAAAATTTTGGTATTTCACTCACTTTTAACTCAGGATAATTCGATGCGGTTGATGAATGCATTGACCTTAATAACTGTGATGCGGGATTATTAAAATTAAATATGTTGCGGAAAATACATTTTGCGTGATTCAGCGCTGCAATTGACAGAAGACTTTTTCTTTTGTTTTTCTTTTTCTGTTCTATGCACTGCCGTAGAGCAGGGCGCGGGCGAAGGTTGAATGGGTGGCGAAATACTTCCTTTTTCATTCAAAATAAACTATCCATCCAACTTTATAGGCTCAAACAGCTTCTGTTCCAATCTTCCAATTACTTAAGTGATTCAATGACTTGACTTGGACACAATTGATAACGCTTTCGTCAACCATTTCGTCAACAGACATGCGACATTATGCACATTGAAAGTTACAACTTTTTCAGTTACGTGTGAATGTGCACGTCTCGAAGTCATTACCTGTATATTTTTGCTATAGCAAATTTGTTACTATTAGTGTAGGAAGGCTTACCGCTTACGACTAGATATAATTTATTCGTACTTTCAAATTGAGGGTAAAAATAGATGGTTCAACGCAGTTCAAGCTAGCAACCCGCATTAATCATACCTACTCTCTTTACAGTCGTTCATCAGTATATCATATTTACAAACGTATTCACAGAAGTACATAACACAATATATCATTCAATGACGTCAAGAGGCATGGCAATAAAGAAAAATCCATTTGTACTGACGTGGTCCACCAGATTAGAACACCTATATTTACATCCTAGACATCCTCTGACAGCATTTTTATCTATCATGCTGTAATTATGCACGGATATGTAGTGTAATGAGGAAACGATCTTCAACTTGAAACACATTAAAGCCATAAAGCTATAATATACTTAAGTAGTATTAAACTTACCTATTCGTACCCAAACATGAAGAAGTAAAAATACGCTAATGTAATCTCAACCAAAAGTAGATTTCAGTACAATCAGCTGGTTACCTATTAGATACTTCCTGTTGTGTACGTAGTTGCATGTTTACTCATATAGGTACTATTTCAAATAATTGTTTTTCCCGTCTCGCCTTCGTTTCGTGGATATGGCTAATCCGTTGTCTTGTTATTTAAAAGTCGATGGCTATTATGGAAGATAGTATCTTGATTGTAAAATTTATCTATGTTGTTATTCATATTTGGGAGGTGTTATTTACCAAAAGTAACTAATATTACAAAATTCTGGAAATTTGGTTGTTTATTATGTTGCCTCAACGCCTATAACGTCTAATCTTGACGAAATTTGGTATGCATTGCGGAATTTGATAGGAAAAAGGACAAAATACTTATATATGCTACCCTTTATATATATAATTTCCTGAAGTAGGTAGAAGTAGGTATCTACCTATAAAATTTGTACTACTGATACTATATAAATGCATGCTATTTTAAATTTCTTTAGTGAATTAAGTACTAATTCAACGGTAGTTGTCTTTGTTATATAGGTAGGTACAGACAATAAAAATCATCTATTTTTGTATTATGTTTATTTAAATCACAGCAGCAGAAAAAATGCCGACGCTTTTTTCAGTTAGATATATATGGTACAGTCAGCATCAAAAGTAGCGGCTCACTTTTTTACTCTATCGCATTGACACTTTGACAATCTTGCATGGCGTTTCGAATACGTGGCTGTAAAACGACAAAGTAGGAAAGTGTACAGCTACTTTTGATGCTGACTGTACCTACAAAAGGCATGCTTTGTCGAAATGAAATTTGACTGTAATGAAAATAAGTACTTTAATCAATCAATCAACATTAAAAGCTTGCTTCGAGTAGTTAAAATCAAAACGTAAATAAAAATTATGCGTATTGTAGATGTTATCTTCTGCTAAAATTGTCATGAATATGCAGAATGAATACTTAGGAAGTACTAAACCAGCAAGTTGTCTTAGGAATCGTATATATTATCATCGATTGGTTGTGCAATCAATGTTTGATTGCCATTTATGAAGCTGATTTAATTAATTGATGGCGTAAATTAAATGTTGTGAACGTAAATAAATATCAATTGTAAAACTGACCTTGCAGTAGATATTTGTCTGTTTTCATTTATTCTCAAACACGCGACTCTCAACGTTTGTGCTTATTGTTATATAGTAATACTAGCTGTTGCCCGCGACTCCGTCTGCGCAGAATTCGCTTGTCGCTATCCCGCAGGTACTATGCATTTTCCCGGGATAAAAGTAGCTTATGTCTTTCCTCTTGACTCCAACTATCTTGTTACTAAATTTCGTCTAAATCGGTTCAACTGTCTGTACACACAGAGTTACTTTCACATTTATAATATTAGTAGGGATATATATATTGTGTCTATTCTTTGCCCGTAGAAATCAATAAACAATATTATATTATATTATATAGTTTATTCACGACGGATAAAATATATCTTAATGCAATGAGAGTCAGTGTATTTGAGATGGCGAGTTGCCGAAATCCATTAAAAAGCAGCTCGCTTTTAACTGCAACGTCTTCCTTAAATTCTGTTAAGTAGGCCGTTATCTCAACTGAAGGTTTTTGACACCATTTCTCTACCATGAATTATTGATCGTCGCTCTGTATGTGCAGCTTTGAGCGGCGCGGCGCGAGCGCCGGCATCGTTTAAGCGGCGCCAGGTTACATCATCCAATTGGAAAACTCGCCGTTTCGCACGCGCCCTAAAAACACATCGCGACTTGACTCTGAATGAATCCGACACGGTTCTAGTCTCATCACGTCGTAGTCGTACCTGTTTGCTGTCAACAACTTAAATTTTCGCTAAATGACATTAATGAGTGGAGGTTGGCCGGCGAGGCGCCGGCCGCGGGGCCCCGGAGTGGTCGCAGTATGTGCGCGCATAAATATTCATAACGCACACAGACGCGAGGTGTGCGCGGGCGCCGCCGAGCCCCGCCGAGTCAAAGGTGCCTCGGCGCCGCCCGCGCCTGCAGCCTCCTCGCCACCCTCGTCTTGCCCCTCTGCTCTTAGTGCACTTGCAAATGTACTAGTCATTTGACGCTACACGTCACCACGTTGGCGCCGCTCGCCAATAAATTCGGTCTGTCTCCGGCACGACTCCGGTCTATAATGAATTATTATGGATTACGATCTGTCTTCGGGCATAACTGAATGCGTAAATAGGTCCCGTCATCATACTTCACGAGATATTAATGTTTACTGTGAGTCCGCACATCTCGCACTCTCGAGTTTAATTGATTTTATATTATTGCACAGCATGCAACTCGATTCGACTGCATAGTTATTTTGCGAGGATGCCTACTTAAAAAATCAGAGGTCACGTTTTTTGTCGATGTCGATTGGAAATGTTATAAAACATTTACTTATGTATTTATGAGTATTAATGATTGAATATCGGGAAATCGGGTACCTACGACCAACTGTCGCTTGAAATGTCAGTGCTCTCTCTAATTTCTGTC
>NC_133488.1:12471296-12475174 GCF_025370935.1 Choristoneura fumiferana | reverse complement strand
ACCATTTTCTTACGTTCAGCTAGCTGATCTTTAAATGATCAGGTATTTTAATTAAATTGTAATCAGCGTGAGGAACATAAATATTCAAATGAAAGCAGCACAAGTAACCTACTGCAACAGCCACTTTACTACTTTATCTGGTTCCACAAGATTTTGCTATGCTATAAGTATGCTGCCTCATAATGATAATGATAATGATAATATAATGATAATGATAATGATAATGATAATGATAATGATAATGATAATGATATAGATAATGATAATGATAATGATAATGATAATGATAATGATGATAATGATAATGATAATGATAATGATAATGATAAATTTATTGTCACTAGTACAAAAACAGATCTTATTTAAATATTTCATAGAACTCTACGTTTTGCCGTTAGGCGTACAAATATTTTGCAGTTACACAAAAAATTCTAACAAATGATTAGGTACATGATAATCAATAATAGGTTTTTATTAACCACCTAATTAAAAGGATTTGTTGAATCAGGTGTTACTTTACATGTTCTAACTATAAGAAATATTTTTACAAGGAGGTTTATGGTTTTCAAGCATACATACATACATATTTATTTTTGTGCGTCTACGTCTTTGGGTCCTCCTGTATCCTAAAGAGCTGGACAGTTTCAACTTATGAGCTATCATGAAATTTATTAAAACTGTCAAAGTAATGTCAAGCGTACCTATAATATTTTAAAATGGCGTCCACGTAAACCATGAGTCTAATATTATAGTTTAATTGGACTTTTACATCATGATGACGTTAATAAAGGCTTTGCCGACCAACAGACGGGTCTGGGAAAACGTCTCGGATCCCCTTTGTTATCAAAATGGAACTATGTAGCAAATTGTAATTAGGATTGTTGTTAATTTCCAGGGCACCGCCCAAGCGCAGCCAGCCGGAGCTCCGTACCCGCCCCCCCTCCCGGTACACGCGTACGCCGGCGCAGCCGCTCCCCCTAACACGGGCTATCTACCCAACTATGGAGCCACCACCAACATCATCATACCGCCAAATCATCGCCGTCAACGCTTGTCCCGCCTGCCGAGTCGGCATTCTCGAAGAAGACTTCACGTGCCTCGGCATCCTGTGCGCCATCTTCTTCTTTCCCATCGGAATACTTTGCTGTCTGCTCTCAGAAACCGACGGTGCACGAACTGCGGCGCTATGTTCGGATAAACGACCCCTGACTGAATATGACTTCGATACTTTCGATTGATTCTAACACGGTAGGTTAAATAAGTGCTAAAATATTCAATTATGTGAGTTTATAAAGCTTGAAGATCCGTCCATTGATTCTTGAAGCTAAGGTATATACATTTCTTTAATTAATTAAGTCTAACAAGATTATAAGTACCTCCATGCATTACAATTTCTGTTGAACGGACTGATAAATTGTATGAAAACTCACGTTATTGTAATTTTAGTAAATACCTATTTCAGATACTTGACGGATGTGTCTGATTTAGTCAAAATGTAATATATGAGTCAGGCCAAAATGCATTGCTGGTTTCTTATTGAATGATAATTGTCAGAATTTATTTTATTTCCTGTACATAGAAGCTAGCAATATGAACAGCAATAAATTTCTATTTTTGTCCTGAATCACATTTTTATAACACCATGTTTGCTTACGTATTTTACACAAATGGTATTTAAAAATAACACCAAAGCTAAATTAGGTACATTAATCCGATAAAACCAAAAAAACCAGTAAAAACAGTTTGCTTTAAATGTTTCAATAATTAGTCAAAAAGATACAGATGATTTCGTGAGAGTAACTTTTTCAGCATGGCAACATAAGATCAACAATAAATGTAAAGAATAATATATACTCAGCGGCACAAATTTGGCCACACTTCATAAAAAAATACCGATTCTGTATGAATTTGAGGGCCAGATTTTTGCCGCTCAGTATATATTTCAGTCAAAGAAAAGAACATAATATGTCACAACACAAAGGATGCCAAAAATTAAACATGAGGCAATTCATGATTAGTATAGGCTGCTGATTATAATTAACTGTTTTGATAAATAATTATTTAAGAAAACCAGCGTTAAGTTAGTCGCGACGCGACTTAGAGTATAAACGAAAATTAACATGTTGGTGCCATGATCTCATTGGTGGATCGCGTAATCTCTCTGTGAGGCTATGAGCATCACTGGTGGAATCAAAACTTATTTTTCAGGGTATTGTTTTTGGGCTTAATTTTATACCTCAGTAATAGGGAATGCTGTGAGCATCACCAATTTGTATGGGCGTGGGAGCAACACTTTAGTGAAGTATGATGGGCAGCCAACGTGTTAAAAAGTGATTTAATGTATTGCTGTATTGAATGAAGTGATCAATAGTTAGTCAACTTCTTTGACTGTTCCACTCTTGTTTTGAATACATCTCGTCACACAATTGATTATCAAGATAAACACACAATCGTTGACTGAATGCGTAGTCGTCAACTGTGAATAAATATAATATTAGCGTATCGGTGAATATATATCTTCCAAGCTGCAAATGCTGCAATACAAAATTACTGTAATTCTAACCAGCGTTAATCTGTAATGGTTATTAAGCCGTACACCGTTTTTAGTCCAATACGTTCTTTATATTGAATGTATACCTATCCTGTTACGTTAATTTAAAAAGGAGATTCAACCTTTGAAAGCTAATGGAACGTATAATATGTAAACAAGAATAAAAATTTGATACAACATAATAAATGTTACGAAACTGTGTATGGGCCCATATTCACCGCTCACAGGTGTCTAGGGCAAGGGCTCAGTCTTTTCAATACGGCGTCTCTTTACAGGTTATATATTTTTTTGCAATGCCCTTGTAAAAGAAAATAGACATATGTAATTCTAGATGCCTATGCGCTACTAACAGTTTGGGAACTCCTGGTCTAGGAACCAAACGCGTATGAGAATTTACGTACAAATATTAGATCGCTATCGGTTTCGGATCATATGAAGTTAGTCGTCGAAGAATAAGGTAACTTCATACTGTTGGCATCTTCGATACTAATCGTCACTTTAAAAAAATCTCGCATCTAAAATCAATATGTCAACAAAATTGAACCTAAACGTAATGTTCATAAAGTTCACTCGGAAAAAAATTCTATTTTGAGTTTTGAGGTACGAGTTTTTTTTAAAGTAGTGACGTAATGTAACTTTAAATTTTTTCGAGAGTTTAAGTGAAACATTGCAACAGCGATGATAATATAAAAGTCGGGGAGCGACTCAGAATATTTGATAATTAAAGGATGCCCTGTGGTGGTTGTTATTTCAATACGAATAGTGAATCACCAGAAGAACGGATATTATGGCTCCCTTACATCATAAGTTACCTTTTAGTAAAGTTAAAGGTATATGTCATATGTTATTCAGCAGTATACTTAAATTTGCGTTATGGGTTACAATAGGGCATAGTTGTAAGTGTATTTGCTAGATTTGTTTGATTTTTTTCGATTATAAAGCACATTTTATTGCCATTGTTGCGTGCCTTTATTTAGGGTTGTTTGTTGATGGATTTTATGAATTACTCCAGTAATATCAAAAATATTGCTTATAATATAACACCACCTTTGGCGCCTATCATATCTTTCTATGAGTCTGCAATTTTGGACAGGTATTGATTTCATAAAACATCAAGACAACTCTTTCTTTCGACATTATCCACCTATTTTATATGCCATTATTATTTTAATTTAGGATTATTAAACTGGAAAAAAATACAGAAATTATTACATTATAAATTTTATAGAAAAAAGATAATATGTAGTTAATATTTTTATTCAATTATTTTCGTACATAATACGTGAATTTAAAGACGTACCTAAGGCACTGTGTTAAACGTGGGCAC
>NC_133488.1:12368415-12470885 GCF_025370935.1 Choristoneura fumiferana | reverse complement strand
ACTATACGTAAATCCATAACTCCCGTGGTATTCATTTAGGCCATTGTCCTTTAGTATACAGCCATGGAATAAAATCATTGACAAGCAAGTATGATCAGAATATTATTTCGTGTTCGAATTGTGAGTTTTAGTACAAACTAACTACTTAAATAAAAACTCTGTTTAGACACTAAAAAAAGTCACCCACTCTAAACACTCTAAGCAAACGTATTTCTAATTCGTTAGACGCTTCCAGCGTCTCAATTTGTTTCCAAGAGTTAAATTAGAATAGGGAGGCGTGCTACACTTGCTAATTAAGATTTACGAAGCAGCGACTTTGCGACAGCGCACAGATAGATCGTTCACTGACTGCATCGCACTATTTCAAGATGGTACCCTCGTAAAAACTTAAACTGGGTACCGGTTTATATAACAGGCCTGATATTTAACAGGCTGCGAAAATAAACTTAAATCCGTAATCTTACTACAAATCACATGTGATCTAGCAGTGCTAAGGTTAAAATTGGGAAGACCAGAAGTGTTCATAAATATTAGTCCAATTTGCATGTTAAACTGATAATATAATACTCTTAACGTTATAAATTGATTACGACTTGGGACATTTGTTAAGTAAGTATGATGATCACGGTTCTATAATAATAAAAATTATTATCACTTATACTAAAATATCTAAAAGTCGGTTATAGAAACTGCGGAACTGCTGAACTAAAGCTTATATATATTATACTGTGACTAAAATATCTAAAAATATTAGATTTAATAAAATGCGATTATTTTTATTTCAAATACAACTAAGTATTTGTATTTGAAATGAGAATGTTATTAGCAATATCTGCAGCAAGTTTTTCCATCTGTGGTACAAAATCCAAAATTGAACTGCCACTGCTTTAGCAATCCGGTCTCGCTTCATTCGTTTTCTTTTCTACTCGTATTTGCAGTCGTGCAAATCGAATACAAGTCAGCGATAGTTCGATGCAACGAATTAGTGATTCGCACTATGGTCGCTGAGCTTGTTTATTCAGAGCATATCGTCGGGCGGCGTCTGTTGTGCTATTAGGAACATACTAACACATAGATACCCAACTGTCTATTAAAGACTGAACACAAATATATCTGTGGAGTTGAAAATATATGGTAGCGATTGCTATTGTTAATCGTCATGGTAGGTAGCACACTTAGGTAGTATGTGTATGTGTACCATGTATTTGTGTATATACATAAAAGTAAAGTACCTATACATTTTTAATACTTGATCCTATGGGTTACAAAAAGGTACGTGTATATAGGTGTACTAAATTTCAACTTAATCGGTTCTGTAGAGTCAGAGCAAATTGACTGACAAAGGGATTCACAAGTAATCTTATAAGGATTCCGGTTAGCGTTTTATGGTACGAAACCTAAGTTACAATAACAGTCATTCCAGTGTGGCCTTAGTCTTGGTTCTGGCATATTGTCATGTGCGTCGGAATCCAGTCTGGCCTCTTCAAGCTTTTGCAATTGGCGAATTAGATATGAGGTTAATTACTCTGCTACTGTATGCTCGAGCTCGTTCCTCGTTGTGGTTGCACAATGTTACAGTAGATAGATAGATAGCGGAAAAAGCAAATAAGGTACAATTTTAAATGGCTGTGTTTGTACTATATAAGTACTTATATCAGATACTGTGTTTAGCCGCGGCTTCGCACACGTACTTAAATCATAAGATCCAACAGTGGAATTGAAATTCCGGGATTTTACTAAATTCGCGAAGGAATTTCCAAAAATGACAACGTGGTCTTTATTGACGATGCAATATAAACAACCGTCCCAAATTTCATGACTACCATAAAAAGGGGTGTCTGTGGTGTTGTTCCAGATGTCCAGGTATCTACATACCAGATTCATCCAAGTTTTAGCGTGACGGAGTAACACACACACACACACACACACACACACACACACACACACACGCACACACACACATACTCACTAACTTTTACATTTATAATATAAGTAGGATTGTGGGTAAATGCTTTTTCTTCCAACTTTGCTTTAATTTCATCATAACCGCACTAAATACCTAGCACAAAGCGGAACTTTTCTGCTCTAGAGCAGAAAATGTATGAAAATCCTTTATTGCTTTATTTTAGTTTTTTTTTAATTGCACGACCAAAGTGGTAACACGAGTATTTTTGCTATAAAATTAGCCTGCATAGTGTAAAAAATCTAGTGTTAGGTTGAAGGTCAACCTGATGGTCTTATGAAATTTTACAGATTGCGTACAAAAAATTGTTGCTACCAATCCTACCAAAAATAGTAAGTAAGTTAAAAAAAACTTTGTGTGTTTGGTTGGCCAACCTGGCGCCCATCCGAAATTTGACAGATCACGGGTAACAATATCTGCTATATATACTAATTTTTCATTTGAAATTTACCACGAGCTTTGCGGTGAAGGAAAACATCGTGAGGAAACCTGCACAAACCTGCGAAGCAATTCAATGGTGCGTGTGAAGTTCCCAATCCGCACTGGGCCCGCGTGGGAACTACGGCCCAAGCCCTCTTGTTCTGAGAGGAGGCCTGCCCAGCAGTGGGACGTATATAGGCTGGGATGGTGATGATGATACTAATTCTGCCAAAAAAAAGTAAGAAACGAAAAAAAAAAAACAAATTGGCGGGAACCTTGCCTATTATCCGTGGACATTTTCTGAGAGTGCGAATGTAAACTTACAGATATGGAATCATCGAGTGCTAGTGACATTTCTTTCCTATTTATTGTGTAGCATGAGTTTTTTTTTCGTCTACTATTCCTGTTATATTTGAAAGAAAAGCACCGAGTGCCGATTTGGAGCCCGAGCGTGAGCGAGGGCTTTAAAAAGCACGAGGGCAATATAAATTACTTAATGCGAGGTGCATAATCTGCTTTTCTTTCAACTATAACAGGAATAGTAACAATCTACTATTACATTACGCACAAATGACGTTATTACTGGCAGGATGGCACGATGAGCGGCGAGCAAAAGGGTTTGAAGAGAATAACGCTTAAAAATAAAACCTCATCTTTACCGAGTTAAACGTTTTTCTGCAGCTCTCAAGTTACTCACCTCGCTACACTGTTTATTCAGTTAAAAGAGCAAACAACTTCATGACAGACACACGTTTACTTTAAGCGCGACGGAGAAAACGCAAAGAGGTGTCTGTTTGAGATATTCGTGAATGTGTAATTATCTTTGAGTATCAGCTAATGAGCAATTAGGTGTTAAGAAATAAGCAGGAAGCAATTGAGTTCTCACTACAGAACACACACTCAGTATTATAGTCATTTACTTATCGCGAAGAATTCGCAGTTATTTTTGGGATGATAACGTGTGAATTGATTCATTGTCTCGAAGAGTTTTGCATGTATATTTAAATCTGCGGGTAGCTTGGAGAGAAATTCAAAACACGAGATTGCCGCAGGCGGCCGGGGTGCGGGCTTGGTAGGTGCAAAATGCAAATCGCTAGCGTTTCACTGCAAGACAAATGCGGCCGAAGTGTTGCCCGTCTTGTAAACAGCGCAGACGTGGTTTGTTGTTCTACTTTTTTGGGTAAACGGTTCTCCTTAAACGGCTGCGTATAGGCCGCCGCTGAATACCGCAGCGCACAATGCCGCATTCGGCGCCACCTTACAAGGGAGACGCGGGCGTTATTGCAGCGATTCTCCGTTGTCCGATACATCTGAAGCACAGCCGCCTATCTTAGCTCTCAGTAAAATAACACGGTTTTGGTGTTGTATAAACCCGTAAAATGCACATGTTTTTATGTAAGTGGACTTCGGATAGGTACTCACTTACTTATGCATTCTGCATTCGAGATCGTCTCAGGTACGTCAATTGTTTACCTTTCATAATTGGATTTTCAAGTTTATCTGTTGTCACTGCATTTGCGACGAGGTGTAACGAAGTCATTATGGAAATAATATTTTGTTGCAAATGGAATGTGAGAGGAATTTGCATTGTTGGGACAGTTACGCGGCGTGTAGGGCACGCCGGCAGCGTATAGCTCTATCGACAATAGAATAATGAGACCGCACCTTGAGCCGTAAACATTCTTTGCCATGATCATTACGAATATAACCTATAAATTAGTTTGAAGCCGACTGGGGGCTTGGAGCTCGGCGTCGGGAGAATTCGCAATGAAGGCTCAGTGCAGGGTTCCGACACGCGAGCGGCGCATCGCGCACTTCGCGTTTCATCACGTCCACTCGACATTACGTTCCAAAGAAATTATGTGATGGTCGTTATAAATACGCATTTTACGAAAATAGGCTTTGATTTATTTATTTATTTATCTTATTGTTTATCTTGTAATTTTCTCTGCGTACCTGTTTTTCTGTATCGCTTACTATTTCTGGTGTAGGTACAATAAAGAGTAATTGTATTGTATTGTATCTTCCTTGGAACCAATTTCATGTCTAATCTTTTCCCAATATTTTCCAACTGATACTTTTTTTGTACCAAGCTTTATATATTCCTAATTATGTCGAAGTAGAGGAAAATTTTAATTGAAGATGTAGACCGAGGACGCTATATATTGATTATTCTACGGAAGGAAACAAGTCAGATAACGATACTCGTATGAAATTATCTGCAGAGTTGTATTTACGCCAAAACTTCATAATTTTTTCACTTACGATAAGCGCTTGTAGTAAGTAAAACAATACAATCAATATTATCTACAAGTTTATTTGACCTGTATTTGGGTTAATAGTTAATTAGGTTGAGCACCTTTATGAAGCTATTGTGTAATCTTGTATTTTTTCACTTGAGTGTTTATTATTAGATTTACCTTGAGGACAATGACGAATGCACGTGTTAAACTTAGCGCGACAGGATATTATTTAGTCTCATGTATCAAATAGATATATACTACTAGCTTTTGCCCGCGGCTTCGCCCGCGTGGAATTCGCTTATCGCACGCTGTTCCCTCGGGAAAAGTGCATTTTTCTGGGATAAAAAGTAGCCTATGTCACTCTATGGCCCATAAACTATCTCTATGCCAAAAAACACGTCAATCCGTCGCTCCGTTTCGCGGTAAAAGACGGACAAACATACACACAAACACACACACTTTCCCCTTTATAATAGTACGCATAGTATAGTATCGTATAGTATGGACTAGTATGGATTATCAATATATCATCATCATCATCATCATCATCATCATCTTATCATCAGGAGACCCACTTGCTCGTTTGCCATCCAGTTGAATAAAAAAAAAAAATCTTATCAGCCGTAGGACGTCTACTGTTGGGCATAGGCCTCCCCAGTATATACCAAAGGATTTACATTTTAAGCACCTAATACTTATTTTTTATTAGAAATGTAAATAAAATGATACGAATTTGCTGATAAAGTTGGTAGGTACGTTCATGATCTTAGTGATTTTATATGTATTTACAATCCATTGCTAAATAGATAGCATCACTTTCTACGCCGGACGCGAGCTGTAGTATAGACAGGCACAATGTCTTCTCCTAGAACTGCCAGAGTGTGATTCCGTTAGCATATAAATGAATCGGCAGTAAATCTAACTTCTATTGGGTCTTTATTGCATTTTCACATATATTTACGACTTCTGTCTTTGAATTTTCTATATTAGATCATTTAGTTACATAAGTGTCTATAGTATTTAGTTATAAAGGTTATTTTTAAGTTTTACAGTTACTAGGTAGGTATATTTTATTTTTTGTAAAGAAAATGTTTCAATGGGGCTTCAGTGGACTATAAAAAAGGTGGCCTTAACACTCGTAGTTTACCTATAACGAAGTATGGAAACAATAAAAATTTTTTGGTATTTCAATCACTTTTAACTCAGGATAATTCGATGCGGTTGATGAATGCATTGACCTTAATAACTGTGATGCGGGATTATTAAAATTAAATATGTTGCGGAAAATACATTTTGCGTGATTCAGCGCTGCAATTGACAGAAGACTTTCTTTTGTTTTTCTTTTTCTGTTCAATGCACTGCCGTAGAGCAGGGCGCGGGCGAAGGTTGAATGGGTGGCAAAATACTTCCTTTTTCATTCAAAATAAACTATCCATCCAACTTTACAGGCTCAAACAGCTTCGGTTCCAATCTTTCAATTACTTAAGTGATTCAATGACTTGACTTGGACACAATTGATAACGCTTTCGTCAACCATTTCGTCAACAGACATGCGACATTATGCGCATTGAAAGTTACAACTTTTTCAGATACGTGTGAATGTGCACGTATCGAAGTCATTACCTGTATATTTTTGCTATAGCAAATTTGTTACTATTAGTGTAGGAAGGCTTACCGCTTACGACTAGATATTATTTATTCGTACTTTCAAATTGAGGGTAAAAATAGATGCTTCAACGCAGTTCAAGCTAGCAACCCGCATTAATCATACCTACTCTCTTTACAGTCGTTCATCAGTATATCATATTTACAAACGTATTCACAGAAGTACATAACACAATATATCATTCAATGACGTCAAGAGGCATGGCAATAAAGAAAAATCCATTTGTACTGACGTGGTCCACCAGATTAGAACACCTATATTTACATCCTAGACATCCTCTGACAGCATTTTTATCTATCATGCTGTAATTATGCACGGATATGTAGTGTAATGAGGAAACGATCTTCAACTTGAAACACATTAAAGCCATAAAGCTATAATATACTTAAGTAGTATTAGACTTACCTATTCGTACCCAAACATGAAGAAGTAAAAATACGCTAATGTAATCTCAACCAAAAGTAGATTTCAGTACAATCTGCTGGTTACCTATTAGATACTTCCTGTTGTGTACGTAGTTGCATGTTTACTTATATAGGTACTGTTTCAAATAATTGTTTTTCCCGTCTCGCCTTCGTTTCGTGGATATGGCTAATCCGTTGTCTTGTTATTTAAAAGTCGATGGCTATTATGGAAGATAGTATCTTGATTGTAAAATTTATCTATGTTGTTATTCATATTTGGGAGGTGTTATTTACCAAAAGTAACTAATATTACAAAATTCTGGAAATTTGGTTGTTTATTATGTTGCCTCAACGCATATAACGTCTAATCTTGACGAAATTTGGTATGCATTGCGGAATTTGATAGGAAAAAGGACAAAATACTTATATATGCTACCCTTTATAAATATAATTTCCTGAAGTAGGTAGAAGTAGGTATCTACCTATAAAATTTGTACTACTGATACTATATAAATGCATGCTATTTTAAATTTCTTTAGTGAATTAAGTACTAATTCAACGGTAGTTGTCTTTGTTATATAGGTAGGTACAGACAATAAAAATCATTTATTTTTGTATTATGACGCTGACGCTTTTTTCAGTTAGATATATACGGTACAGTCAGCATCAAAAGTAGCGGCTCACTTTTTTACTCTATCGCATTGACACTTTGACAATCTTGCATGGCGTTTCGAATAAGTGGCTGTAAAACGAAAAAAGTAGGAAAGTGTACAGCTACTTTTGATGCTGACTGTACCTACAAAAGGCATGCTCTGTCGAAATGAAATTTGACTGTAATGAAAATAAGTACTTTTATCAATCAATCAACATTAAAAGCTTGCTTCGAGTAGTTAAAATCAAAACGTAAATAAAAATTATGCGTATTGTAGATGTTATCTTCTGCTAAAATTGACATGAATATGCAGAATGAATACTTAGGAAGTACTAAACCAGCAAGTTGTCTTAGGAATCGTATATATTATCATCGATTGGTTGTGCAATCAATGTTTGATTGCCATTTATGAAGCTGATTTAATTAATTGATGGCGTAAATTAAATGTTGTGAACGTAAATAAATATCAATTGTAAAACTGACCTTGCAGTAGATATTTGTCTGTTTTCATTTATTCTCAAACACGCGACTCTCAACGTTTGTGCTTATTGTTATATAGTAATACTAGCTGTTGCCCGCGACTCCGTCTGCGCAGAATTCGCTTGTCGCTATCCCGCAGGTACTATGCATTTTCCCGGGATAAAAGTAGCTTATGTCTTTCCTCTTGACTCCAACTATCTTGTTACTAAATTTCGTCTAAATCGGTTCAACTGTCTGTACACACAGAGTTACTTTCACATTTATAATATCAGTAGGGATATATATATTGTGTCTATTCTTTGCCCGTAGAAATCAATAAACAATATTATATTATATTATATAGTTTATTCACGACGATAAAATATATCTTAATGCAATGAGAGTCAGTGTATTTGAGATGGCGAGTTGCCGAAATCCATTAAAAAGCAGCTCGCTTTTAACTGCAACGTCTTCCTTAAATTCTGTTAAGTAGGCCGTTATCTCAACTGAAGGTTTTTGACACCATTTCTCTACCATGAATTATTGATCGTCGCTCTGTATGTGCAGCTTTGAGCGGCGCGGCGCGAGCGCCGGCATCGTTTAAGCGGCGCCAGGTTACATCATCCAATTGGAAAACTCGCCGTTTCGCACGCGCCCTAAAACACATCGCGACTTGACTCTGAATGAATCCGACACGGTTCTAGTCTCATCACGTCGTAGTCGTACCTGTTTGCTGTCAACAACTTAAATTTTCGCTAAATGACATTAATGAGTGGAGGTTGGCCGGCGAGGCGCCGGCCGCGGGGCCCCGGAGTGGTCGCAGTATGTGCGCGCATAAATATTCATAACGCACACAGACGCGAGGTGTGCGCGGGCGCCGCCGAGCCCCGCCGAGTCAAAGGTGCCTCGGCGCCGCCCGCGCCTGCAGCCTCCTCGCCACCCTCGTCTTGCCCCTCTGCTCTTAGTGCACTTGCAAATGTACTAGAGTCATTTGACGCTACACGTCGTCACGTTGGCGCCGCTCGCCAATAAATTCGGTCTGTCTCCGGCACGACTCCGGTCTATAATGAATTATTATGGATTACGATCTGTCTTCGGGCATAACTGAATGCGTAAATAGGTCCCGTCATCATACTTCACGAGATATTAATGTTTACTGTGAGTCCGCACATCTCGCACTCTCGAGGTTTAATTGATTTTATATTATTGCACAGCATGCAACTCGATTCGACTGCATAGTTATTATGCGAGGATGCCTACTTAAAAAATCAGAGGTCACGTTTTTTGTCGATGTCGATTGGAAATGTTATAAAACATTTACTTATGTATTTATGAGTATTTAATGATTGAATATCGGGAAATCGGGTACCTACGACCAACTGTCGCTTGAAATGTCAGTGCTCTCTCTATTTCTGTCCAGAGCAGAACCAACAAGAAAGCTATGCAAAATACAAATTCTACTGTCGCCGTCTAGACGCCAGTCCTGTTACGATTGAATAACATTTGATCCAATCATTCGAATGCAGGGGTCGGTAGGTCTTGCGAACCATCTGTAGGAGCCGTGGACATCATTGACGAACAATTATTTCAACGTATACGCAACAGGCTTGCTAATATCTATAGAGAGTCTCTGGGAGTCTCTGACCATGTAACTTTAAATCCAAGGTTCGATTCTACTCGCATAACTGAGCCACTTTTGTTCTGAATTTTTTCAAATAGATATGATCACTGTAAAATTTCATTGTTTTCATACAGATTGAATGTCTAATACAAAATTGAAAGCACATTGATAAATGTTTTTCAAAGAGACGTCAAACCACAACCAAGAGACAGCGATAACACCGCCATGTCCGATACACTGATTTAACGATGAAACTTTGAGGATCATTAAATTATCTAAATTCAAGTTATTTGAAAAGTTACAAAACAAAAGTAGCTTAGTTATGCGAGTAGAATCGAACCTGAATTAAAGCCGCATGGTCAGAGACACTGTATTAGAAAATTAGTAGGTATTGCTGCGATCTAGCAAATGACTAGCGTTGATATAATAATGTCACCAGCGAGATAAGGTACTAGACGGAGTTTATGGGCATTGCGATGAAAGTGTCGATAGGATACAGTGTTGCAATACAGAGATAAGACATGTCTAGCTTGTAGCTTCGAAGTAGCGTCAACTAAGTATAGTTGTCCTACCCTCTATAGAACCCTTAACAATAGTTAATATGTCCCACGTATGAATAGAAAATATAAATTAGTTTATTAATACAATGGCTTTTATTGTTGCAGCACCAGACGTCGTGCAAGAAGATGGTCCAACGGTGGTGATAGCGACGGATGCAGAAGAAGAACTAAGTATGAAACGTAAGAACCTTTCGATTCTCACAAACAATATAAATGACTGTTAAATTATCGGTTTGTTTACCATTGTATGTATTGTTAATTACAGATTTTGGTGCCCTTCTATCGGGTCGGTCCCCTTTGTGCATTCGGAGAGATGACATGACCAGCGTGCCAGTGGCTCCGGGAGTAGCCACGGCGCGCTTTACTTTCCGACGTCGCCACCTCTTCTGGTCGGTGATCTTGGGACCCTCAATGATTCAGCCTAGAGCACTTTCCTTCCTGGATAGAGGAGGAAGGCTCTTACTCGAACACCCATTGAAAAGAGCACCAGGCATTCACGCAACTTACGAAGAAAAAACCGAGAAGGTAAAATTTTCCCTAAACTACGAGTATGGTCACTCTGGAATTAAAACTGTGGGGGTTTGACTTAAATATAATTTGAACGATCTATTATTAATTACTGAGGGCGTAGAGTTGGTCCTGCTCACGTCTCCCGAATCCTGTATCGTTTATATTATGTTATGTACATTTCCTTGCATAGCAAAATTAATTCTGTGTTCCGTTGGCTTCTCTTTTGAATATTTATTTGACTTGTTGCTTGGTTGATTACAGTTGTGCGGTGTATGGCGCCGAGTACCGCGCGAGTACAAGCGGTTGCTGCGTGAAGGCGCTTTGTATGTGGCTCTGATTTGGGGAGATGAAAGCAACAACTCTATGGATAGCGCCCTGAGTGGTCGCATTAACAGGTGCATAATATATACAAAATTTACGGTATCAAAAGTTATTTTATTAAAGTTCATATTCCGTTAAAATAAAATATTGTGTTCCGCAGTGGGTACTCACATTCTTGAGCTAGGTGCGAATCGCATTTAAATGCAAGCGGTTGGATCAAATGCTTCTTTATTAGATTTAAAAGATAAATCGCCCTTGAAGTAGTCGTTCTGAGAATTGTTCACTGGCGGCCGTTAAGTATATAAGCCGTTGTGTATTGTAAATTAACCAACCGTGTGATGAATCGCGGAAAGTATCGGCTTTACTGCTATTGCACTAGGAAAAATACCTAGCTAATCCGTATGAATAAAAGCTGAGCCATAGTCATTACCTACATTTAAACAGCTTATTTCTCAATATGTAAACTTACTTGCAATTGGCGTGAGTGCTGTGGCTACAATAAAATTAAGATTTATCGAGTGGTTTAGTGGAGAGCAAAGACAAGAACTTCAGGATTAGCATAGTTGTGTTAATGATTCTCATTTACGCACATTGTCGTAGTAGTAGCATATAAATAAATTCTCACGTAACAAGGCGGCCAGACGAAAGTGTTAAAAGTTAAAACACGCATTCATCTTCTCAAATATACGCGTCGCCGGTTACGTCACGTTTGTTTACTAGACTTGTTGCTCTAGTTTTTCCTCCCACTATTAGGTTAAGACGCATCAACTTATTCGTGATAAGAGTTTAGTTTTTGGTTGAAAGGATTCATTAAAATGTGTTTATGTTTCAATGCACCTTTAAAGCTTCGACGTTTTTGGAGACTAAAAAAAATGCAAATAAAAAAACCGGCCAAGAGCGTGTCGGACACGCCCGAAATAGGGTTTCGTAGCCATTACGAAAAAAATAAGTAATATTTATATTTAATATTTCGTATTTTGTACGGAATATTCCAAGTTTAGGTATATTGTATACTCTTAAACTACTAATAATTCTCAAGAAAACTTAACTGTTATAGTTTTCCTTGTAAGTTTTAAAATACTTACTACCATTCTGGTTTTTCTTAATTTTTTCCACCTACCGGTTTAGATTTTAGAGAGGGGGGGGGACGCTCGATTTTAATGAAAAATTGCACTTTAAAGTTGAATATTTTGTAAAAGAATCAATCGTTATAGCAACCCCCTAATGGTTTTAAAAGACTTATCCAACGATACTCCACACTACAAGGTTGGATGAGAAAAAAAAATCACCCCCACTTTACGTCTATGAGAGATACACTAAAAAAAATGTTTTTAATATTCTTGCAAAATTACAGCTTTCTAGCATTGATAGTCTCTGATCAAAGCCGCGGACGGACAGACAGACAGATTAGGCGAAACTATAACGGTTCCGTTTTTGCCATTTTGGCTACGGAACCCTAAAAAGTGGAGGTAGAAATAAAATGACACTTATGCTACTACTAGCTTTTGCCCGCGGCTCCGCCCGCGTGGTATTCGGTTATCGCGCGCTATTCCCTCGGGAATTGTGCATTTTCCGGGATAAAAAGTAGCCTATGTCACTCTCGGGCCCATAAACTATCTCTATGCCAAAAATTACGTCGATCCGTCGCTCCGTTACGGCGTGAAAGACGGACAAACACACAAACATACAAACACACTTTCGCATTTATAATATTAGTATGGATTTACTACATTACAAAAATAAAAATGTTGACTTTTCCTGTATTGCCTTTGGTAGTCTTAAAAAGATAGTCTAAGAGCAATAAGCTCAAAATTATGCATTTTTTATTTTACTTCAAATTGCCAGGTACCCTGCACTCGCGTCAGAAATGTTCACATCTCTGATGGAACCCGAGCAGCCGCCGACGGTGTTCGAGAGCGGTGGCTGTGACGACTACCGCGTACCAGGCCAAGAGGCCGGCTGGTGGGGAGGGACTGCTGTGGTGACGGGAGTGGCGGGCGCGGCGCCCAGCCTCCATCTGGCTCTTATGTACAACGGCATCTTCTCACCAACAGGAAGAGATCAGGCTGTTAGAGTGCTCCTCACGCTACCGGATAAAAATCAAACCATTATTGAGGAGGTAAATATTTTTTCACTAACAGTGAACAATTATAAGTACCTATTATAAAGAAAACGAAGAAATTTACTAGTAGGAGAACTTTTTACTCGGGTTTTAGAGCGAAAATTTTACATCTATCCCAAATAGCAAATAAATGAGGGTGTTTTCAGTAAAGTTGAAAGCATTTAGAATTCTGTTGTAGTGTTTTGTAATGATATCGTTCTATTTTTGTGTACTTTTAAAATTTCAACGAAATATATTTCGCAGATCCAAACGGTGCCAAAGCCGGGCTATGAAATGAATGTCCTCGAAGTGGCCACGCCTGTGTCAGCTGCCGAATTACGGTCACTAGCTCGTGGCCGCCTGCTTCTAGCAGTAGAAGCAGTGGGCACGCCTGAGCGCCGCATTTCAGGCAGCGTCAGGCAAAGAGCGGCTTGTGAGGTGTTCCACACACCTTTGCTTGCGGAAAGGGCACCGGCAACAATGGCACCCGAGGGTCTTGCTATGCTGTATATTGATAAAGAAGGATCTTTGGTCTATGACATACAAGTAAGCCCTTAACTTTATTTTGACTTTTATAATTTTTCAGTGGTTAACTACAGTGTTGCTAGCGGGTAGACTCTAGCCAGCGAAAGCTGTCCATGAGAAATCGCGGCAAATTTAAAAAAAAATGAGGCTGACAACACTTGCTGTACCTACACTGATTAAAGGATGTTGATACTTAGAAATTATTTAAATTTTCCAGATATAAAATTTTACTCCGGACTGATGCACCTTAGGAGTCCCTTGGTATATTTTACGATCTCTGTCAGTGCCCATTTACGTACAGTCCAGACGCATCAATTTTTGGACCATTTTGACCAGATTGGCATTGGATATATCTTCTAACATTTTAATTCTAACATAATCAACATTTTGCATTTTGAGGATGGTAGGTGGTTGAATCAAACAAAAAATATATTTTTTTTCTAATGGAAAAGTATCAAAATTATGTAAGCCGCGCTAGAATGACTATATGACAATTTTGACAGTCTGAAAAATGATACCAGATTAAAGTTTCGTAAAAAAGGCGTGGACAGCTTTCGCTGGCCATTCTAGCAATTATACTTCCAGTCTGGAGATTATTTCCTGAAAGTAAACACCTTGCTTTGCCGACCCCTTATAGGATGGCACGTTATAATAATGCATTAAAAATTATATCTTTATGATTAATTGAATTGAAATCTTTATTTAAATAATGTCCTATCTTGGATGCTTATACTAGCAAAACTACAACATTGATAAATAAACTTTATTCCACTTAGTAATTTCTATTGTATGTAATAAGTACGGTATAATTTTCAGGTAGAGAATTTGGGAATAATGGATCCGAAGATAACTCTAGTTGAGGAGCAAGGGAAGCGGCATTCTCAAGTGGAGATCCTTGACACAAGGATGGGAGTACTGGCCAGGCCAAGTGCTCGCATCTTTCCTCCACTTTACGAAGACCAGCTCGCTGTCCATATTGGGTCTGACGTTGGTAAGTACTTTAAACGTAGGTATCTACTCGAAGACTGGACTCCTACGAATAATAATTTCTTGCAATCGCGGACTCCGTACACGGAGTCCGCTCCGCTTGCAGTGGAAGACGGGCATTTAATTGCTTAGTTGGTGTTCTAATAAGCTTCACGGATAATCAGCGAAGACCAATCGCGATTGTTTACCGATTTCTCAGAAACCACTCAAGGGAAAGGGAAAACCGTGTAAGTTGTAATCGTTTGATTGATTTAATGCTAACGTTGAAGGGCAACCGTTTACGTTATCATATTAAGTAGTTTCTGAGAATCATTCAATCAATAAATGGTAAACTGCTTACTCTAATTGTATCTTAATTATAAATCTTTTATAATTTTCCAAGTTTGCAAGAACGTTGTTAAAGACGGATGCATATGCAATATTTAGCGTAACTTAAAATGATACACACCACGTGTGAAATTATATCTTTTACCCGCAAATCTTGCGTAGGTATAAAAGAGAGATTGAGTATTTATTACTTTGTCGTGTCATGCATTTAATGCTAAACTAAGACAAGTTGATCTCAAATTTTTGCTTCATTGAAGATGATAGATACATTGGTTATTTCCAACAAACGCTTTGGGCTTTGATTTTACGAGACAACGAAGGAAACAGTAACAGTTTGCTCATAATAATCAACCAATCGTATTATAGGACCTCCTATTCTCCGCGGGCGGCTTACTTCTCGGCCGCTGCCCGACACCGCTGGCGAGGGTCCCGCGTTGCTCAGACGGACCGACGCCCGCGCACCGGTCTCTGCAACTCCCGTTGCTGGTCTAGCGTGGCTGTCCGTAGACGCTTTTTGTGGAGTGCATTACGAGGTAAATCTTTTACTGTGGTAAAGGATAAGTTGTACTTATTAAAAAAGACTGGCTTTATCTTTTTATGCTCCACTCCAGAAAGGATTGTCTGATTAAGCTGTTTAAAAATTTTGCGAAAAGCGAAATGTAGGTACTTTTTGCCTGTATTTGGGAAAGGCAAAGCAGCGGTGCTAAAAATGTGTTTATAAAAAACAGTTATTAAGTGAACTTTGCTAATATTTAGAAATTAGGCTTTATACTCATCTCCTTATTCTCCAGGTGGTAGTGACGAGCAATCCTGGCATGTGGTCCGCGTTTTTAGAGACCCACGCGACTGCAGACGTCAACTCCCGAATGCTGCCAGGAATGGAGGGTTGTGTTTTGGAGCCACATCCAGCTGAATTATCAGCTCTCTTCGCTGGCACTGCGTACTTGGACCTTCGAGCCGCGGACAATGACACTGCGTTGCTGCGTACGCAATTACCTCAGGTAATGAAGAATTTTGACTTTGACATTGACTTAAATTTAACTATAGAGTTTTGGGGGTACGTCTGGTGGAATATGATTTGATAGATTTTTCTGTTTTCATGCTAATAAGGATGCAGTTATGAGGTAAGAATGATAGCCGTCATTTTTGGTAGAAAATGACCATTATGGTTGATTTCTATAATAGATACCTGTAACAGAACTTACTTTCGTCAGATTTTTTCGTGAATTCGTAGTAATGATTTTATTTTTGAAGCAGTTCGACATTGACAAAATCACTTATAATCTTTTCAGATAAGCGTGCCCCCATCGTGCCTGCCATCTATATCTTGGCCGACTGACAACGGGCTGAGTGTCAACTACCCCCCCGAACAGCCATCAAACTCGCTGCCACCAGACAACTCCTTGTCCAATACTGCTTCCTGCTACTACGCTGGAAGATTCTACGAAGACGGCGCGCAGTGGATGTCTGCTGAGGTATTTTACTCCATCCTAGATTCTGCTTCCGTGTAAATGAAATATGAACAGTTCAAGGAATGTTAGAATTAAATAAGCTTTTTCAACTATTTTATTTCCAGTCATGTCACATGTGTGGCTGCGAGCATGGAGTGCTGAGATGTGACCCGGTGCGATGTCCGCCTGTCAACTGTGCCGTGCCTACGATTCAGCCTCCTGGTCAATGCTGTCCAATCTGCACTAGTGAGTTATCACCATAAACTTACTAAACAGCTGATGAGACGTTGGCTTGCCCCAGTCAGTGGTCAGTGGACAAATATTTCAAATAGATTGGCTTCTAACTGTCAAATATATATCTAATCAAAAGTGAGCTGGTTGGTAAGATGTCACCTTGGAACCTTTTCAGAGGAAAAGTCATTACGATTTTCCTTGTTGATTAATGCGATGTCACTATGACGTTTACTGTGACATGGTTCCATGGTGGCTCATGAATTAAAGTCCTTGACCGTACCTAATAACAGGTGTTCAAAAATCCGTTAGACTTTTAAAATAAGGAAAACAATATTCTCCAAACTAATTACGCCGTATGAGATATTTCATAGAATGTAACTGTTTTATTATAGACTCTACGACCGCGGTATGGAACGAGTCTCACGGCTGTCATCTAGCAGGACAGTACCACGCGCCAGGATCTTCATGGCACCCTTACTTGGTGCCAGGAGGCTATGACACATGTGCGGTGTGCACCTGCGAGTTTTCCACGCGACAGGTAGACCAACCACCAACCAACTTTCGTAGGATTTTAATTTTAAATATACATATTTAGAATAAATACTATTAACAGTATATAGAAGAAAATTTGAGGGAGAACACTATATGCGCCGGATACAAATTAGGCGGCAATAAGGTATACTTAGGGGCTGTTTCACCATCCATTGATTAGTGTTAACTGACGTTTAAATGTGATGCCGTCTCTATTTGTTTTGTTCGAATAGACGGAGACGGCATCACATTTAACCGTCAGTTAACACTAATCAATGGATGGTGAAACAGCCCCTAAGTCTCTGCATGCGGCGACCGCTTTAGGTGAACGACTCAGTGTAATCTCGCTGCTTCAGGAGATAAAACAATGTATGAGGCCGTAGTGATGTATACTAATTTGGGCAGAAAATCTGAAAATTTCTTATACCTATTATAGAATAGTTAAATCCGAGCGAAATCATTTGAACATCCTTTGGTTCTGTTTTCATGTATTCCTATCACTTTCGACGTTCCTGTATAATCCTATGCCAATTATATCAATTTTAACTCAAAATAAATAATACCGACAGTACCAGAAGTTTATAGGCATCCAAAGAAAAGATTCTGTCATATTAATGTATTTATTGAAATCATGGTCACTCCAGGTACGCTGTCCGCGCGTGCGTTGTCCACCGCTCCGCTGCGCTGAGAAGGAAGCGTACAGACCGGATAAGAAGTCCTGCTGCCGGGTGTGCCCAGAGGTTAGTTGCTGGACGCTTATACAAGCCGTCTACAAATTATAACGGAATATTTCAGCAGATGGTGGTTAATTTGACTGAACACTCCTGTAAATGGTTTTCAGACTTTTTTAACTGTGGTTGACAAATGTTTTCATACTTTCAAAGAGAACCACATATGGAGGACTGACTACATTCTTAATAAAAAAAACGGATGAGATGAGAACACTTTACATTTGTATTCAGTGAAATAAATTCTATACTTAACCCACAGTAATATTCCAGAGTAAAAGGACACATTTTATTATACAAGGTGTTAATAATAATAATCATAACAATTTTAAATAACTGAAAACCAGAAAGTAGTTTGCTCAGAATCGAGAGTAGAATCGATTACACTATGTTATAAATTAGGTTGTGTTTGTGTTTTAAAATAATTTTTTTATTGTTGCCAGTCTAAATGTTACGACTACAACATGCGCCAATTAAATATTTAGGCGAGGTCGCATACTATTTCGACAATTTAATACTGGCCGTTTTGCTGTCAATGTGTCATTTTCTTCTAAAAACGTCAAAGTGCAACTGACAAGTACAAATTATAAGTGTAGAGTTAGAAATTAAGTAGCAAAACACACGAATATCTTTTAAAATAATGATGGTATTCAAAAATAAATGCAATCAACTGACTTAAATAGAATAAATATTTTTGAGGTGTCTGAGGTTTTCAGTTATTTAATTAACACCTGGTACTTAGAGAACCAGTTTAGGTACTTAGAGAAACTCCTTTAGCGAGATGATAAATTAACATTATACCTGAGCTTTTACTTCTCCATAACTGAATCAGCCAAGTTTTGACTAGTTCTGATAATTCACTGCTCATCATCGTTTTGAAGGTGAAAGTGAAAAAGCCAGAAGAGGACACGCCCAAAGACCAGGGCGCGCCGCGTACCGCCGAGGAGATCCTGGCGGAAGGCGGTTGCAAGTTCCCCGATGGGCCGCTCCCGAATGGCAAGGAGGTGCATCCCTCCATCCATTCGCATGGGGAGCAGCGATGTGTCACTTGTCGGTGCAAGGTGAGAACTTGAGCATTGCATTGCAGCAACTGATATAGTTGTTCCCAAAAATATAGAACCTTAATTCTAGAATTACAAAGGCCTACCTACCTATTACCTACTTCTTTGGGCTATTGAAAGTTGAATTGAAAAGAAAAACAATAAAAGTAATTTTTTAAACTCATCAAAACCTTTAACTCATTACATACACAATTTACATAAAAGCTTACTCGTATATACTTTTTTTCGTAAACATGCAATAATAACTAATGTAAAAATGTATTCCCTGCAAGTAGCTAAAAACTTAATAAGTGTACATAGAATCAACAAGGAGTTGTATCTATGTAAACTTTTGAGACAGTTGTTTTTTTAAGAGAGAGAGGCACAACAAGCTGCCTATTCCTGTTTGCTCTGATAGATTTAAGTACGTAGATATTTTGCATTCTTACCTTGATTTGTTGTTAAGTTTGATTATGTACTGTGTCCAGGACGGCGAGGTGACGTGCGTACGGAAGAGGTGTGGACGCGCGGCGTGTGCGCGGCGGCGGCGCGGCGACGCGTGCTGCGCGTGCACGCGGCACCGGCGCCAGCGCGCGCCGCGCCTCGACCTACCTCCCAGCTGAGCGCGCCGCCCGCCGCTCTCCTCAAGCGAAACCACCAGCCAATGTTAACTACGGCCCAGCGTTCACGAGTCAACGCCACACTCACCAGGAGCCACACTACGGGGGAATAATGGAAGCCGATGTTAACATTGCAACGGTGGAGCGGGCCCGCCCGTATCCAACCCCGTCTATACCCCAGACTGCTCGTAGGCTAAGTGAGTGAACGCTTCGCTCTATAGACTGATATATTTTTATTACTCGTGCGATTCGAATGTCTAGTTTAAGTCGGCGGTGCGGCGCTCGGCCGCGCGATCGTCGGCCTCGGATTCCAACGATCGACGGACGGACTTTAGCTTTACTGTGTATTATTCGGCGATGAATATTTACTTACCCACCGGTATTTTAATTGGTATTATGATGTCACTAAATTTTGTAGGCGCATTACACGCTCTGTAACCCGACAATGAACACGCTTAGAGTATTAGTTGCTTGATCGCTCGTAGGGAGTCAGGGAAGGTGCGAGCGCGGTTGATATCGTTGAAGATGTGCCATATTCTTTTAATGTAAATATAAATTATTATTTTTAATTATACTCATGAGCATATTTATTTAAGATTGTGTGCCGTGTGCGGCGTGAGCGCGCTTAGGTAGCCGCGTTGAACCATCACAAGCTAATAATTGTCATAATTCGGTCGCCTTGTTTGTGCATTTGCTTTTAGTTTTATGTGAGTGCCTTGGCGGCGCACGGACGCTTAACTAAAGCGACAGATATCGTTAATCAAACAGTTTAATTATATCACTTAGGTTAAAAATAGGTGCAGATAATGTTGACTTGACCGATATCTCGTCAGTGAATGTGAATGTGTAAATAAACTAGGTTAGCTTTACGTTAATGTGTAATTGCTGAAGAATCATAATTATTAACGATTTAAATTGTATATTATTTTATACTGGGAACATAGGTACATACGATACGAATTGTACAGCTATGGTTCAAGTAGGTGGGTGCGTGAGTTACGCGACTAGTTTTTTTTAATTCCTAGGTTAAGAGATAGGTAATTAAGGAAGCTAGTCCAAATGTTCGATGTGGAGGAATGTATGCGCTGCCGGATGCTCTTCGACACACTGATCATTTTACAATTCATTTTAAGTTACTTAATAAGTATTTTAATTGAAGGAACTTAAGAAATTTAGAATTATAACGGCCATAAAGAATAACAAGCTTCGCCTTTTGTGGGTTCTAGTCCATCAAAATATGACTTACAAATAAATATAGTTAACAGCTGTTTTGGGGATATCATGCAAGGAGGCACACGGATTTATCTTGAATTTAATATTTTTGTATAATCTAACAATAGCAAAGTAGCACCTATGGCTTGCGAATAACATTAACTAATGGCCATAAAGGACAATATGAATTCGCTTGTATTGCAATGTTTTATTATTTAATAATGGTTATAGTATTAGCAGGACATGCGACGGATGGTGGGCAATGGAGTAATACTAATATAGGAATATGGTCCGTCTACTATGTGCAAACGCGTCGTCCCTGCAAGGCTACTACGAAACTCGAAACTCGAAGTTCGTGTCGTGCCGTCCCTCTGACACTTATACTATTTAATACGAGAGCGAGAGGGACGGTACGATACGAACTCCTAATTTCGAGTTTCGTAGTAGCCCTGCTGTTCGTGTACAGAAGGGACTTCAACATTGAACAATATTCGACCAACCTTTTTCGATGTACCTTACCATTTTCAACTAAATTGTCTACCAAAATTTTCATAATGAGAGTTGTTTAAAACTCTGACAATAGTTTGTAAACAGTAGTACTGCTAAGAAATAAAAATACCTGTGAACATAACAGACATTTTGGTTTTAATGATTGCAGCTAAAACCTTTTACTTAACACCTAATTTAACAAGATAATGAATGGAGCGACATACGAGTGTTTGGTATTAACAATAGCAAACATTGTTAATGAGTCTTGCATTGAGTATGTATTGATTTCAACTATAATCTTTTGCTACAGAGATTAGATATATACCTACATAAATAAAAGTACAATCAATGTCATACAGACGTCGTTTTGACCTATCGCCTCTCAAGCAGAGAATCGTGGATTTAAATCCGGGCTCACGCTTCTGAGTTTTCGAAATTCATGTGCGAAATTACATTTATTGAAATTTACCACGAGCTTTCCGTTGAATCAAAACGCCTGACAAAACTGCGAAGCAATTTAGTCAGTATACCTAGTGCCATCCACGAAGACGTGTGATTTTGCGTGAATGACTCTACCTATACTGGGATGTGTCCCTTGGTGACCGCCACCTATGTAACTGTAACTGGCGTCACTGAAAATCAGCGTCGCGAAATCAACTTCACACTAGCTGAGCGGCGGCCATTTTGACTGGAAAGAATAGGCATGCATGTATGTGTCAGTGTTTCTGTATGGGTATCTATTTTATCAGCTAATAAACCATTCTTATTTTTATTCAATTTAATGGCACTGCGGTCTTTACGCTCTCATTCTGGAGGAAGCAGTGGAATGTATAGGCTGGGATAATGATGATTTACGGACATTTTGTGATGAGCCTTTAGATTTAGATTTTACAGCGATGACTTAGTCAAAGCTCGTAAAGTATCCGCCATGGCATCGGCGACCCTGTCTGCAACTTCTATAGTGGCGTTGACCCCCATTATACCGACCCGTAGTGCTTTGCCCACAGTTGGGCCCAGACCGGCCATTATCATGATGTTGTGCCTGTTGAAAAGATCTCAATATAAGACATCACTTTATTAACGAGATTATAAAAACAATATTTAAATAAATAAATTAATTAAATATAATGACCCGGATATAGGACCCGGAATTAGGTGTTAATCCGTAGCCCTTCGTCTTCGAAGCTCCGAAGACGAAGGGCTACGGATTAGCCCGAAACATGTCGAGCTGAACTCGATTTAAGACGTGAGTTATCCGGGTCATTATATTTAATATGAGTGAGTCTCACGGTAGTTTCATGTTCAAAATAAATAAATTTTTAAGAAATTGCATTGGTGTAATTGGTTGCTTTGGTGCTGTAATGGAAGTTAGCTGACTCAGCAGCACCCTAAACTAAGACGTTTCATATCCCCGAAATTTGGCGCAGAATCTGAAGCAGCTGAAAAAGAAAAATTGACCAAATATAGGGGTCTAGGCACCGAATAAGACTGTGCCACTCAGTGTTGAGACCCTTGGCCCGTGGGGTCCTACTCTGAAAATTCACTTGGTTTTTTGAAAACCCACGTTGACCAAAATACTCACTTTGCCCTCATATAGTCGACGAACTGCTTGTAATCGTAACCCCGGGGTAGCTCGAAGGTTGTGACAGTCACCAGCCTATCTTCGGGTTTTTTTATAAGGAACTGGAACCCTATTTTGCTGACGCGCTTGTGGAAGTGGGCAGTGGTGGCCGCGTGGCGAGCCCAAGCCTTTGGAAGCGTCTCGTTGATCATTTCCTGGAGGCATCGCCGAAGCGCCCATACCAACGGTGGACTAAGGGTGTGATGGTAGCTGTGGAAAACAAGTAAGTCGCTAGATCAAGGCTGGCCAATAGATTTTCTAGGCGGGCAATTTTTTTTTCTAGGTGGGCAAAAAGTACCTAGGTATAGCTACATATTTAAATTATAAACAAAGATTAAAAGCTGGCTGATTAACGTGTCGGCAAGTAAAATTCATATGTCTCGATGGATGATGTACCTACCTAGTGAGTGAAAGCAGTAAGTATTAGGTACATTTATTTAAAAAGAGATATTTTTAATGCTTTAAATATTTAAAACTATTTTTTAACTGCCCTTTTCGTGAACAGTATACTCCGCGATTGCTTTTACGTAATATTTTACTTTTTTTTTATATTTCACTTGATGCGCGAATTTCTGAAAGAACTAGTTACTTCTTTTATTTGACGCGGTACACTTAGAATACCTATATAGACATAGAAAGAAATCCTAAAAAATATTAACATACGTAGGTACAGGACGTTTAATCAAATTAATTCAAAAACACCTTGTGTAGAGTTATTAAATCGAAAATGGCCAAAATCCTAATAAAATGGCCCAATCGCATGAGTCAGATTATTTGATCCTTCTCTTCAAATGATAAATAAACGGTATCAGATATCTCAATAAAATATTTTCAATTTTCAAGCTACGTTACAGGAAATATATACCTAGTAGCTAGAGAAATGGGTTATATAAATACTTACACTCGGATCTTGTCATAACAGTTCCACTGCTGCGCTAATAACTTGATGTCGAAGTAGAACGGCGGTTCGTGCTTCCTTTTATTTATTTTCTCTCTGAAATATGCAACGGATACTCATTTAATATTCCCGACAGGGTTGAAATCTAGCTTAAACTTATGGTAGCTAATATTAGATACAACCGCAGTCAATTGAACTAACAATATAAACAGTTGAAATGTGGAATCTATATAACTGGGGTAGGTATACTATTTTTTTAATTAGTATACAAATACTGCTTCGAGAATACTCAAAACTTTATTCGATGTTACGTGAATTTTAGGTTTTTATGCCGTCATAGATTTTTTTTCAGTCGGTTGTCTGAGTCCTAAATATCGACTATGATTAAGTTTAACTATCCATTAAGGCATTTTTTTAGGGTTCCATGGTCCTACGAGGAACTCTTATATTTTCGCTATATGTCCGTCCACGGGCTAGAAGGCTGTTATTTTGGACGAGAACATAATAGTGCTCAATAAAACTTGATAAAATATAGAAAGCAAGTACTTATTTTTAAAAAGTAGGTACTTATTATTAAACTATGTAGCCTATTCCCACGACGCCGTTTGTGAAAAATTTGTTTATCGCTATCTTGCCGAAATTATGCAATTTTCCAGAAAAAAATACCTTATGTCCTTCCCGGGGCCTCACACCAACTTCAAACCTTCTTCAGCTTCATTTAAATTGGTTCAGCGGTTTAAGCGTGAAGAAGGAACACACAGATTTTTTCTCAAAGGGCGGGTAACGTATTCATAAATCAACTTATATTATGGTGTACATGGGCAACGATGATTGCTTTCCATCAGGCAACCCGTCTGCCCCCTTTTCCTCATATCATATAAAAAATATATTATTTCGCATTTTTAGGGTTCCGGAGCTAAAATGACAAAAACGGAACCCTTATAGTTTCGCACGGTCTGTCTGTCTGTCTGTTTGTCTGTCTGTCCGTCCGCCCGCGGCTTTGCTCAGGGATTATCAATGCTAGAAAACTGTGATTTTGCACGGATATATATGTAAACTATGCCGACAAAATGGTACAATAAAAAAACCTGAAAAAAATTTTTTAGTGTACCTGCCATAGACGTAAAGTGGGGGTGATTTTTTTTCTCACCCAACCCTATAGTGTGGGGTATCTTTGGATAGGTCTTGTAAAACCATTAGGTAGTTAAAACGATTTTTCGATTCAGCGATTTGTTTGCGAAATATTCAACTTTAAAGTGCAAATTTTCATTAAAATCGAGCGTCCCCCCCCCTCTAAAAACTAAACCGGTGGGCGGAAAAATTTGAAAAAATTCAGGATAGTAGTAAGTATATCAAACTTTCAAGGAAAGCTATAACGGTTAAGTTTTCTTGAGAATTATTAGTAGGTTAAGAGTAAATAGCAGTATAAGGTATAAAATATACCTTAAAATATTACTTATTTTTTTCGTAATGGCTACGGAACCCTATTTCGGGCGTGCCCGACACGCTCTTGGCCGGTTTTTTATGTTAGGTTTAAATTCGTTGGTAAATAATACAAATCAGCAACTGGTTTAGGCTCGTACCCCCTGTGCAATCGGCATCCATAAATTTATAATATTCATAGCGCATTTATAATACTTAACGTTATAGGTAAATTATGTCACGATGCCGTTTTCAACGTATGCCACGACTAATTTAATTTCTCCAACTTGTTTTTTTATAGTATTTACCCTCGACGTCTTATCGGCGTGAAAATAAGGCTAGGACGTTGCGTGAGCTCCTTGAGGGTGTTGTAAACGTGGATTATTTTTTATTACATATAAAATAGTGTTCATAAAAGTTTTTTTATTATCCAATAGGCCCAATTTTAGTGCTCGATAGGGTTATCAAGCAGAACATTCTGGCTGAACAGCGCGGGAACGGTGATTGATAGTGACATTTACGCGCACGGAATATGTACAAGGGGATTTGAGGAGATTTGCATAAATATATACCCGTTGGTATCTGTGAAAAAAAGGACTTGTTTAATTTAAATATTCATGATTTAAGCGAAAGCACGGTATTAATTCTTGGGTTGTTACGGCGTGAGATACTTCTAATTAAATTATCTCGTAGGTAATTGATTGATTCGGGAGTCTTTGCGGAGGTCCATAACAATGGACTATTATAATTACACTATTATTTTGCTTCTCCACTAAAAATCATGCACTACTGCTTCGTCTGTGCGACACATATAACTATTATAATAAATAGGTTGTACAGCGTGTTTCGAACTACTTATATAATAATATACAAGTTCACCATGTAATTTTGGTTAGTTAACCATCACTGGAGTAAGCACCCGTTGCCAAACAAAACGAATGCCAACTAGTAAACATTTGAAGGAACCCCAAACTACATTATTCTGAATTTATGTATCTACTAGCTTTTGGCCGCGCCTCCGCCCGCGTGGTATTCGGTTATCGCGCGCTGTTCCCTCGGGAAATGTGCATTTTTCCGGGATAAAAAGTAGCCTATGTCACTCTCGGGCCCATAAACTAGCTCTATGCCAAAAATCACGTCGATCCGTCGTTCCGTTACGGCGTGAAAGACGGACAAACACACAAACATACAAACACACTTTCGCATTTAAAATATTAGTTTTGGATATACATTTTTTGTACAGATTTGTGGTGTGCAATAAAGAATATTTGTATTGTATTGCATTTGTATTTTTTTACATATATTATGTATCGACTTTGCGAACATCGCTGAATGTACTGAACCCGCAACAAAGACGATGAGGCGAAATTTAGTTGTTTGTTTATAATTAACCTACTATTGTTGTACCTTATTATTTTCAACTGTTTTTGTTTTTCTAACACAATCAGACACAATCTTTTTTCACAAAAAAATAAAATTTAATTTGTCTGCTTTGTATGGTTTTAGCGAAAAAGCTAGCTAATTAAGTCACAGAAATAGTACATTTAAGGGGCTGTTTCACCATCTATTGATTATTGGTAATTTTATTTGACGGATAAATGTGATGCCCTCTCCGCCTATTCGAACAAAACAAACAGAGACGGCATCACATTTATCCGTCAAATAAATTTAATCTATGGAAAGTGAAACAAGGGTTTAGTGTAGTATTAATAGTGATGTTTGCCGATGCAAGACGAACTTACAAAGTATTCTTGCTCTGCGGTCACAACTAAGACTTACTCAGCACGGGAACTAAAGGCAGTAGGAGATATTCCAGCAGGTCCGCTCAACGCTTTCTGGGAGGAAGTATACACGCCATCCACACCCCACTCGTCCATTAGGAACGGCTCTGCTCCCAACGATACTACCGTGTCTACGAGTAGCAGAGTTCCGTATCTGTAAAATAAGTAAGTTTGAATGATACAGATAATATTCTTATTCCTGTACCCTATTTCATGAAGCTACAAGTTACAATTTACAAGCGGTAGTCTGTTAAATTTACCACCAGGTTTACGGTGAAGGAAAACATCGTGAGGAAACCTGCACACACCTGTGAAGTAATTCAATGGTATGTGTGAAGTCCCCAATCCGCACTGGGCCCGAGTGGGAACTAAGGCCCAAGCCCTCTCATTCTGAGAGGTCTGTGCCCAGAAGTGGGTGGGGTTAATATGCTGGGATGATGATGATGATGATTGACAAGAGACTACCATTTGTAAATTGTAGCTTGTAGCTTCGTGAAATAGGGCACTGGTATATCTGTTTTTAACCCCCGACGCAAAAAGGGGTGTTCGGTTTGACCGCTATGTGTGTCTATGTGTGTGTCTCTCTGTCTGTCTGTGGCACCGTAGCTCTTATTAACTCCTGACGCAAAAAGAGGGGTGTTATAGGTTTGACCGCTATGTGTCTGTGTGTGTGTCTGTGTCTGTCTGTGGCATCGTAGCTCTTAAACGGGTGGACCGATTTGAATGCGGTTTTTTAAATTGAAAGTAGGTTTTCTAGCGATGGTTCTTAAACATGTTTTATCAAAATCAGTTCAGCTGTTTTTGACATATTGAACTTTGAAGTGACAAAGTCGGGGTTTTCAACTTTTTGTTGGTTAAGTTGTGACCCAAAGGCAGGAAAATACCTATAATATTATTATACAGGATATATTTGCAGCGAGTATTGCGATGGTGCATAGCTAATTGGAATGTGATATTGATGTTTTTCCTGCGCTTACACACTCCAATTTTTAATAATCGAGGTTTTTATTTGAACAAATCCTACAATTAAAAATAAACATCACTGGATTGTTCACATTGTAATATGTTTTATATACGAATGCGATATGTGACAATGCTTTTCTTAAATCGTTTTAAATTGCGGATCCTAACCTATATACATACATAATGTAATGTGATGATACAAGTAATCAAAACTTTCTCAAAATAATAAAACGGCTGTCTTAACACAGCTATAAACTTGTTAATTTCAATAAGGTTAGCTTGAAAATTCTACAACAAGAGCGTAATAAAATTAAAATAGAGATAGGAGCGGCGTTCGTTTGAAATAAAGTTTGAGAATGCGGCTGCTGCAATGAAACTTTGTATCTTCTCCGCACTTTCCATTTTGTTCGCGCTAATTACAGTTCGTTCCTGGGATAAAATTAAAAGAGTTTTCATCCGAGCCACCTTATTCGGAGGCCTAAGACGGTAAAAAGTCAAGTCACGAGTAAAAGAGACGGCGATTATAATTAAATCGTTCAGCTTCTCGTGTTCTTGTTCTGGGACAATCGAGGAGTTTTTCTACTAAAGTTCGTTTCCTTTTTTTAGGGTTCCGTAGCCAAAATGGCAAAAACGGAATCCTTATAGTTTCGCCATGTCTGTCTGTCTGTCCGTCCGGCAAAATGGTACTTTGCATAGACAGTGGTGGACTATCCAATGCTAGAAGCTGTAAAAATTTTGCAAGAATATATATTATGTAAACTATGCCGACAAAATGGTACAATAAAAAATGAAAAAAAATTTTTTTAGTTTAAAATATACCTAAACTTAGAATATGCCGTTCAAGATACGAAATCTTTAGAAAAATATTACTTAATTTTTTCGTAATGGCTACGGAACCCTATTTTGGGCGTGTCCGACACCCTCTTGGCCGGGTTTTTAGTTTGGCTCCTAAGGAGCTCGAATGAAATGCTTACGCTTGTATTTGGGTGTTTTATTTCCTAGCTATATACGAGTAAGTAGGTCTAGGGTTCACGGTCCTTCGATTTGTGGCAGCCTGCCTAATCACACTTCGATTTTCGGCCACTTAGCAATTCTATTTGGATAACCTAGGTTTTAATGGCGGTTGGCTAACAAGGCAGACTGATAAAGTTGTATTACCACGATATCTAGTAATCTCAATCTTGGGATTAATAGAAATAGAATTTTGTAAATAAGTACTTCGGAACGAAACTGTGTTGGTCTACCTATTTGGAAAATATTTAAAAATGTATGTAGGTACTTAAACTATATAATACTGAGAAACTATGAATCTATAAGTACAGTCTATGTTGTTCGCAAAATTTTCTCCTGTCGGATCAAAGGATGTACCTAAATGTAAAGAGAGTCTCATAAAACACGAATAAGTAATTGTAAAACATGGACATTTGCCGCCACATCTCCCCTTTTATCCCCGTGATCCCTAAAAGTACACTTCGAAAGTTCGACCTTCCGAAACGAGGTCACTGAAAAGAGTTACTTTGCGTTGATCAATTCGTCTTAGGTCACTTTGTGGCGGCGACGTTTGACAACTTTCGGTTCATTGAAGTTACGAACTGATAATAATAATAAAAAATGTTGCGATTCGTATAAACATGTAGGTTAGGTAACATCCACAAATAACAAATTGTTCGCATAAATATACTTTGTGTGACTCAACATACTGTTGGTGAAGTAATGAACGAATAAACATGTAACCATTTGTTTGTAAACAGTATGTCATGTATCTGAATAAAGTGCAAAATAAAAAAACCAAATAATTGAAATCCAGTGATTAAAAAAAAATGCTGCATCTGAAAAGCATTTCAATTAATTTTAATACATATTTTACGTTCTACTTAATCTAGTCACTTCGTAGTTAATTTATTGAATTTGGCGTTACTTTGTTGAAGTCCATATCAATGAACTAAAAGAATTTCTTTGCTCACCCGCGACCTTATGATAGCTACGCTTACCACACTACACTGACGCCTTTCGAACTTAATCAGAGCTCATCTTCACTAATCTTCAGAGCAACACAACCGTACACCATGCTACCAGATGTTAGACTAACATAGTCATAGTCGTAGTTCTTTCTCCATCAGAATACCACTGCGATGGTTTTACCTTATTATATTGCTTGATGATTATAATGTAACCCAATGTGAGTCATTTGTAAATTACTTGGCATCTCTTGTTGAATGAATGTAAGTAAACCAAGGCAACATAACTGGTGGGGGTGTTCGTTCGTGGTAGCTACTTAGCTAGTATTTTAAGACGTTAAAAGGCTATGGGCCTTTTAACCGCAATAATATTCTCAGTCATGAACACCATTGTCCATGAACGTAAGTTCTTCCGAAAAGACCGAAACTGTTTGTCTTTGTCAATTTTCTTTTGTAAACAAGGTTAGCTGGAATAAATCCCATAATTAAGACACGTTCGCCTTTGTACTTCTTTCTACGAGTATGTGCCTGTATCTATATTTTAAAATTATTTTTTAAAAAGTTTCAGCAGTTTCAAATCAACACAATCAAATCATTCTCCTTATTTTACTAGTTCTGATTACTTGTGGCAAAGGTCACCGAGTCCTTTCAGGCTTTGCAGGGAGCCTGTCGAAGAGTCGCCATGGGTGATAAACAGGCCAGCTGGACGAAACTCTTTCAGCGCAGGTTCTATATCTTCTAGTGTAAAGGTAGCCCACGGAGCTGCTTTTTTGATCACTTCTGTTCTGATACCTAGAAATGGGAATAAAAAAAGTTAAACTCAAGGTTTCGAAGGGAAGGTTTTGACGGCCAGTCGGAACTCCCGTATAGGACGCGATGCCTTTATCGCTGGACAGAAGTGACAGGACGATCTGTTTAAGATTTAAGTTGGGAATACTAGAGCAGTAAGATATTATCCTTATTATGTGTAAACGAGCAACTTAAATGTTTGTTATTAGGGACTGGGCTTTTCCTGATATTTGATAACTTTAACAATGATGTTTTGAACTTATGACTCTCGGCGGCCAATTAATTGTAGGAGTACATGAAATTTTTTTTGGTGGCAGTTTGTTTAGCGCATCTAGTGGCCATGTTGTACAGTCAAAGTAACTGAATCACGTACCAGGGTGCCAAAGATTATGAAAAGATCCTACCCTGGAACACGATTCAGTTTCCTCGACTTTACGCATGATCATTCTAGATGTCTCTGGTCGGAATGAGTAGAACGCCACCAGGCATCATAGTTTGACTTATACCAAATAATGACAGTCGTCATTAGTTTACCGTATCTTGTAGCCATGTTGTACGCGCGATCGTCCCAGATGCCTCTGGCTGGAATGAGCAGAATTTCTCCAGGCGCAATGAGGTTGCTGATGATGGTTTCCATGCCACTGTGGCCGGAGCCGCTGATTGGCAGCACGAGCGGGCTGCGCGTTTGGAATATATACTGGATGCCGGCACGGATGTCCGCCATTACCTAAGCAACGTATTTAATTAAATAATGACAAAGATATATAGCTCAACTAGGAAACTAAATCACGTACCGGGGTGGAAGCTAAACATAATCAATTTTACTACGATTTCTTTGGCAGATGTATGGAACGTCAACATGAGATTAGTAGTGGGTTTCACCCTGTTACGCAGTTCTGTTTCTTCTACTACCTCAGAGTTTATACCTAAGTGTACATTCTATATAGTAAAATGCGACTTTCATTTATTGTCATAAATGAAATGAGGGTAAAATCACTGCATCAAACGTCGCATTAGGTTACTTTTCCGACAGAAATATGAACTTACTGTCTTGTATCGCTAATCAGCATTAAACTAATAGCAGGCCAAGAAATTATCGTCAGTCATGTTTTTTTTTTTACTTGAACTCAAAAAATCGTTCAAGCAAGCAAGCTGTGTTAAGAATAAATAAGCACACACGTCAACATCTTTCCTAACTGCATTTATACTTACTTCATGGTACTCATCGCATAAAGGTGATATGACTGGTTTGGTGAGGGCCTCAATTACCGAGGGCAAGAGATCGCAAGGCCCCGGGCCGCACATCAGGGGCTTGGTAAACTGCCGATCTTGGATCACCGGTTCGGGTACTAGTAGCTTAGGTGACGACATGATTGGCTGCAAAATAATTGCGTGATCAGCTAGACTTTAGAGCTAAGGCAATAGTTCTACCGCCAGTCAGCGAGTAGCGAGAAGAGAGTGTTTTTAGTATGAAAATTTTGGCGACTAAAGCTATAAAATTTTCATACTTAATACTCTTTCCCCGCTATACTCGCCGGCGGTGAGACTAGTATCTAATGCCGTATCAGAAGGGTAGAACCTAGGTAGAACGCAACGGCGATTTCGTTATAACATTCTTGTCCTAATATATATTTTCCAAATTTTACTCGTAAATTAAAACAGGGTTATATCGCGAAAATTTTGCGTATTGGAGCGGTCGTGGTCCAGAATTGACAGTCAAAATATCGACCGTATGTAAATAAAATTGTGTACAATACAATGACTTTAACACCACGTAAAGAAAGAATACAGAAAAAGGTAATCAGAAAAAAATAGTGGAAAAGGCGCTTGTCCCACTGCCGGCAAGGATGCGATTAGATATCGGCTATTTTTTCGCTCAAAAAACAAATTAGTAGACCGTTTCAGTTAAAGAATACAGTAATAATTTTATTGCTGGTTGTTCACACTGCCTTCGAGAACTGTTACCGCTTAAGCATTGGACACCCTTATGGCAAAACTTACTAAAATTTAATTTCGAACAACGAATCTTTCACTTTTGTTTACCTACATTTCTTTCCAAGTTTAATCTTGCTAGATGTTAGAAACCACAGAGAACCCAGAAGAGGTTTGCCAAAGCGCGAAGTGTTGACTTAAAATATCTGTTCTCTGTGACCGATATTTCGAGCAAGTAACCGTGAAGTTTGGTTACCGGAATCGGGTTAATGTTTAGATTTAGTGCTAATAGGGTGGTTGTAAATTTGCTGCAATGTTCTGGCGCTATCGGATGGCACATTTGGCAAGTATTCCTCGCCCAGGGCGCGCGTTGCCAGCCTCATATTTGTTCCACTTGCTACGGTTCTCTGATGCTGGATCGTGGTTTAACAGCTTTTATGCTTTTTATCTGCGTTTATTTTCATGTTTATATTGTACAGAGACATTGATAACGGGGTCAGAAGTTTTGTAAACTTTAGTTCAGCCATTTAGTAATTGATAATATTTGTAACATTGGTAAACACTTCTGTCTTCTACTTCGAGTCGTGCTGTAACTTTCCATGTAACCGTAAAAGGTAGTAGGTATAGATTAACCTTTGGCTTCTCAAGCCAGTTGAGTTCCAGATTTCGTGGGTTCCAGGCTCGCACCTCTGATTATTTCGGAACTTGTGCAAAATTACACTTGAAATTTCCCAATTCGGTAAAGGAAAACGTCGTGATGAAACCTGCATCCATCTACTAAGCAATTCAATGGCATGTGCGAAGTTCTCATTCGCACTCGACACGCATGAGAATCGTGGTCCGACCGAGCCCACTCAATCTGAGAGGAAGCCTGTAGTACCGAGACGTGGTACGTAGGTATAACTCGGAAATGATTATGCCAAGGGAACATGCACGAAAAGCATTTCTATCCTATAGCATTATTCCGTCGCATTTCGAAAAGAGTCTAGGTACTATATTGTATGTGTGACGAAGATCGGAGAGCGTGGAGTTGCTTCGACAAATTGATTTGATTCCCAGAGTGACTACCGATGCCCTCCCAGCAGAGCGGGCGAGGGAAATACGACGAAGAGCCCGTCGGGATGCCTCAAGCTCACAAATAAGACGTCTCTTTGAAAGGAACTGTCATTTCCCACCGACCAACTGCAACCGTAAGGCATTGCTGATCAATGTTTAAGTGATTATACTTTACGTTTGCTTAATGCACAGAACCGTTAAAATAAACCAATAGGTAAATACGTAAATGCGAGAACAGGCATAATTTATTTAACGTAATATCAGAATATGCGATGCTGTTTACGGTTTTAATAGAATACGCTGACTAAGTTTTATATGACAACAAGCGTATTGTATTTTGAGTTTAATTGAAAAGACAATTAATGAATTATATGAGAATTGTAAAAAATAGATAGGTGTCATTTAAGCTTTATCTATTAAACGCTATCGCATTCGAAATGCAATGTGCCTTGTTTGCCTTCAGCAAAACCAAACAAATGTGAGTCTGGTTAGCACACGTAACGATCTTTAGGTACCATTACCAAGATCGAATCAACGATCCCTGACACACAGTGCTGTTACTAAGCCATTGGCATAGGTATCAAAGATTTCGATATTTTAATAAAAAATGTAAGAAAAAGAGAATGGTGAGCTGTTTTCAAATGTGGTTAGCAACAAACATCAGCCGTTTAATCATTTGGACAGCATACAAAGATTTGTCTGCAATTAACAAAACTTACGCTTAAACCCTAGTTCTGCAAATAATCTTTAAAAAAAACAGCAATAACCAACATGGAGTCAGCATGTAATATCACATGGATGCTAAATAAACGATTGCGCTGCGAAATAATTACTTGACCAGCAAGATTTCTTAATTGGTCAGCGGAGAAGAGGTGTTTAAGTAGATAAAGAGTTTCTTTGAGGGATGAATGATTTAGAATGATTCCGGATATAGATGAATGATTCCTGGCCAACCAACAAGCCGCTTTGGGAAAATCATGTCTGCATGATGCTCCCAAATTAGGATGGGTCTAATATGGGGATAGGTAGCGTAAATTAGGTTAAGTTACTTTACTTAGAAATAATTACTTAAAATAGTAGCAACGCATCGCAAAGCTCGATCGTCATTAAAATTTATTGAAAATATTAAGCCTTATCATGTAGGTATAAATTTTAAAAAGGAGCCTTTTTGTGCATGAGAAGTAGGTATTCATATTATTTGTTATTTTGGTTTGTTTACAGAAAAACATTAAAATTTTGCTTACCCTGCGAATGTTTCCTAAAATTTGGATAGGTATTGCTGTTTACCTTATTGCAGTCCATTATTTATTAATTGCCTATGAAAGTCAAATAATAACAGTCCAGGCGTTAGTTGCTGATTGATTTAGGAATGTGTGCTGACCATAATAAGTTGCTGATCAACTAGCGATTTTGCCTAACCGAATACATTTTGCTGTTCACATAAATACTAAACTTTGCTACTTAATCAAATAAATTACCCAAAAAACCCTTTGAATCCAATGCCGTTTAAAATAAACGAATCTCCAAATTTAAAACAGTCCAAGTAATCACTAAACCGAAACAAAAGCAATACCAATAAACAGTTCACGTAACCTCTCCACTCACATTCTGTTATTTATTACCAGCAGTGTCTCTAAACTTCACTTGTTTCGTAACTAAGTCTTGAGCACATTACTCCGAGACAGTTTTGTGATGTCTGCTCTTCTTTGATGCTAACTGCGAAGTAAGTACAAAGTTGAGTTTTAATGACGTCACTGTGCCCGACTGATAACGTGATTTGCTTGTTAGCATTCTGGTGTTGTTTTTATTTAACTGTTCACCGTTGATAAGGAGCTCTTGGGAGTCAATTATTTAACCCGGATTTAAGATCTACAATTCTAAGTCTGCCGAATAAAAATTGACTTATACATTGCAAGTTTTTTACCTTCATAGTACCTATCCTACGCACATCAGGGTAAACTAAGTTTTTTTTAAACTTTCGCGATATACCTCGTGACCAGTTGTCATTTGGCCGAAACTTCCGACATAATTTTTTCAAAGTCAAAGTCAAAATATCTTTATTCAATTTAGGCTATAACAAGCACTTATGAATGTCAAAACAAATCTACCACCGGTTCGGAAGAATCCGGCAAGAAATGCAATGAAATATATTTTTTAAACAGATTTACAATATTATTAAATGATATCTATACATCACAAGTATTTAACACAACTTTATTTTTAACACAGTAGGTTCGCTATTTGAAGGGATCGCTAATGCGGATCGGAGTTATTTCCAAATATCCCTGTCCATGATATAATCATTAACTTTATAATACGCCTTAGATATTAATGTCTTCTTGACAATAAATCTGAATTTTGTATCCGTTTCATTAGTAATATTTTAAGGAATTTTATTATAAAAACGTATGCAATTTCCCAGAAACGACTTTTGTCAATACGTGACCAAAACCCTAGCTTTAATGAATAAAAAGAAACAGCAATATGAAAGGTATCAATAAGTATTAGGAATGTACAGTGAGCTCCTTGCACTGATTTAATGTGTTTTGAAAGAAAGAAAGAAAACATTTGTCATAAAATTTATCATTTTGCTTGTTATTTAAGGGATCCTATAGGTATTTTACGTCTGAAACTTTCACGATTTTCACTCATAATTAATATTCCGAGTTCCGGAACCCAAACACATATCATCCCAGCCTATATACGTCCCACTGCTGGGCACAGGCCTCCTCTCAGAACAAGAGGGCTTGGGCCATAGTTCCCACGCGGGCCCAGTGCGGATTGGGAACTTCGCACGCACCATTGAATCGCTTCGCAGGTTTGTGTAGGTTTCCTCACGATGTTTTCCTTCACCGCAAAGCTCGTGGTAAATTTCAAATGTAATTCCGCACATGAATTTCGAAAAACTCAGAGGTGCGAGCCGGGGTTCGAACCCACGACCCTCTGCTTGAGAGGCGATAGGTCAAACCACTAGGCCACCACGGCGCACTAGGCCACCACGGCTCTCAACACATAAAAATATATTATTGTTTTCACTAGTTGTATTGCAACCGCCGTGGTTACAAGTAGACTTATATGGGGGATACAAGTAAAAAACAATGATGGAAAACTCACGAAACTACGTGACTTTTCCAAACCTACCCGCATTTGATATTTTTTTTGAGTTTTGTAGCTCGATGGTAAGGTTATTTATTATTATTCTTATTTGGCAATGAAATTAATTTTCAGGCAGGTAGTTTCTATCAATGAACTCAGCCGTCTGTCGAAATCAAAGGAAATCAAGCAAAAACATGATGTATTTACAAAGTAAAATTCAAAGTTGAAATATCTTTGCGACAAATATACCTCCACAATGGCTTGCAGAGTTAGAATCCCATAAATCCTAGATGTTGTCAACTTTAACAATATTTTTCGACCGATGATACATTTGTGGGCATCGTGTCCAGTGAGCAGGGGGTGACAGATTTAATTTGTGCACTGAAATATATTGCACACTTATTTTTCTAAGAAAAAGCGAGGTTTTGTCTCTTATCTAGGTATACATGGACTAGTTTGATATCAGATGAGTGACTGATTAGGAGTTCTTTTGTCAATAGCTTAGCAAAAATACCAAAAATACAAACAGAGGTTGACAAGCTGTCTAACAACATCATAGTAAAACAGTTTTTTTTTATTTAGCTTCACTTGAGAATCTGTAGGTAATACGTCTTAAATTATCTAAGGTAATACGTTATCATTAATTAATTAATTTTAACGTTTTTTTTCAGAAAATAATTAATTTATCTATCTATTTATGTATGATCAGGACACACGGCAGTGTCAGGTCAACGACGTTGAAAAAAACTGAACAAGACTGCAGTGGGCGTTGTATATAAATAATTCTGGATAATATATATATGACAATGATGAGATGTCATAGTGATCTTAATATGACGAACTTTGTCGATGAAGATGTTTTGGTAATTAAGATAACAGACTAGACAGCTCCAGTCTATAGTTTTATACTTACTGAATCCAATTTTGTATCTTGACAAGTTATCATAAAGTGTAATATTGATTAATCGCGTTGCTAGATACAATTTACAGCAGAGCAATCACAGGACAAGAAAGTCATTTTTATTTGTGATTATTACACCACCATTAGGTAACATCACATACTCGTACATATCACGTTGTTCGTCAAAAGGTCAAGTTATGGGTAAACTTGGTAACTATCTACATATTAATTGGTTTTGAATGTGAAGTGGCTGTGTGTGTAACAAAAACCGACAAAATATGGCTCGGCTCGCGGTGCTCGGCCTGAGGCTGCTCTAATGGATACGCGGCTTTACTGTAATAACAAAGTATAAACAAAGAGGAAACTATAGACAAAAATGCCGGAATTGGTGGAATTTCGAAGAATCTTTTTGTAACATGTCTGTTTCATTCAACATGACCCAATACGAACCTTGCATTCAGCCAAATATAATACTTACACGTAAATATACTAGATATCGCATTTAATTTTGAATCGCGAGGCATGGAGGCCAACATTTATTCCTCTTTGTAAACAAACTACGAACGTATTTAATTTAAATCCTCCCTGAGAGTTAAGTGTCCAGTGAGACTTTTCTCTGGTTTTAATTTCCGGAGCGTTTTCACTGAGGAAATAGTTGGCTGAGTGAGCTCGCCGTCATATATTTAGCATATTACCGAAAATGAGAGGAGGAAATGAAATGAAATTAGGTGCATGTGAGAGCGATGCTATTTAAACTACAAAGCTTGCCTGCAGAATGATTACAAAATTGTAACAGTATGTACCTACTTAATTTTTTCTTGGACATAAATGTCGATCAGGTATGATAAAGGACAATTTTTCTTTTAGAATTAAGTCTAGGTTGTTTGAGCGCAGAAATAATCCATAACGCGAAAATATTTACAGAAATAAAGTTGTAGTGCCACGAGCCCCTTAATATTTTAATTACCTTTATCGAAAATTCTCCAAGCTCTTGGTTACTTTTGAAAGGTTGTTTTAAAAGTAAAAGAAAAAGTAAAAGACAACGACCTTGCAACTGTTAACAATCTGAGTCAAAACGCACTCCTGCACAATTTCTAATACTTACTTACTTACTTCGCCGGCTCAGCGACCCAAAGTGAATCTTGGCCTCAGACACAAGACTCCGCCAATTGGTTCTATCCTGTACAACAAGGCGCCAGTCTGCCACCTGCATGTCACACAGGTCTTTTCGGACTTCATCCAACCAGCGATACCTAGGCCTTCCGATTGGCCGTCTTCCAGTCGGTTGTCCTAGGTATGCTCTCTTGGCCGCACGATCCTCTCCCATTCTCTCCACGTGGCCGAGCCAACGAAGCCGCGCAGACTTGCTCTCGCCTATAATGTTGGGCTCGCCCACCAGGTCTTCCACATCCACATTTCTCCTGACACGCCAGGCTCCATCCACTTGTCTTGTAGGTCCCAGAATCTTCCTGTAGATCTTCCTCTCCGCCACTAATAGCTTATTCTCTTCCTTCAGTGTTAGCGTCCAAGCTTCGCACCCATACATTAAGACTGGCCTTATCACTGTCTTGTAGACTCGCATTTTGGTGCTTCTACTAATAAGCTTGGACGCCAAAATTTTGTGAAGGGCCGCTGAGCTTAGGGCGTTTTGGATACGAACATCAATTTCATCTTGCCTCTGGTTTGTGTCTGTTATTGTGCAGCCAAGGTACTTGAATTTTGGCACGCTCTTGTAGGTGTTATCTCCAACCAACAGACCGCCGCAGTTGTGGGTATTTCGCCATCTTCTCATCAGCAAATTCTAATAACAATTTCTAATAGGGAATGCAAAAACCGGTTTTTGATATATGGAAAAAAACCGAAAACCGCGTTTTCTCCATACAATAAAAACCGGTTTTGAATTGCCTAAATTTTCCATAGTTATGGGTTTTTGAGTAACATAAGATATTTATTTACGTCATTAGGTACTACAGTATCAGAAGAACTTTTGTTATTAATCCGGATCCGCGAATATGAAGTTACACCCTGTATAACGCTATTATAAAGCATGGCCTTGTTTTATCAACTACCTAAACTAAAAAGGTACAGTTAACTACAAATATATCAATTCTATCAAAGTTACAAAAATATGTAATTAAGTCAATAAAATCGTGTGTACATACTTTTGTAACTTTGGCCGTATCGATCTTTTTGTGATTGACTGTACCTTAAGTAAGCAGCTTAAGTAGCAGTCAATTTAAGAAGCACATTAGCGGCCGGTCATTATTTTTCACAGACGGTTTGACCGCGTGCGCGCCCGCAATTTTCAGTTACGACTCTGTTTGTGTAATGCCTCCGTGTTAATGTACCGGGTACCAAGTATCGGCTTACAGTTCGCAGCTGTGTCTGAAAACAACACAACACATTTTATACCTTCATGAATGATTTAAAAAATTGGGTAGTGCTATTACACCTAACTAGATACTTAATAATAATTGTTATAAATTATATATTATAAGTTTTTATGTACTTGTCACTCTTTCACATTTAAGCTGGATTTCTCACGTGAGCTAGGTACCTTATCCAGTTTCCTACGGCACTGGGATTAACGTTCTAGAGACATGACATGTTCAACACAGTGCCGGATTAAGACTATTTAATCCTATTTAATAGCCCTAAGTAATCCACTCCTGTGGCACCCCCCCCCCCTCATCCATAAGTAGCCATAACCAGCCTAAGTTCCCGCGGATAGTGATAAACGAATTTCGGTGGTAAGATTTAGTTAAATATGGGAAATTGGGGAATTTCAAATAGACTACCAGATCTACTACTGGTTCACGCGACCGAAGCCGCGGGTAAAGGCAAGTTATAGATATTTATCACTTTGTATCCATTTAATGATGTATGTGAAGTTCCCAATCCGTACCGGGTCCGCGTGGGAAGGAACTATGCCCAGCAGTGGGACGTATATACTCGTAGGCTGGGTTGATGATGATGATGATCCATTTAATGCTGCTTGGTATGTTTCTATAGTTTCTAACTTAACATTTAGTAAGTACGCCTAATATATTTCTGTTTTAATTTCCTTAAAATCTGGAGTGCTATTTTAATAAATATTCCTACAAAAGACCGCATACTCGTACGTAAAAGTTTCGACAAACCAAAAGCCAGATAGCTACTCTTGAAGAAGTGAAGCGTCTTGACGCTACTAACGCGTGTTTAGGCTGTCGAGAATCCGTTGTGAATATGTTGTACTTGTATCCGAGCCGGCAGCGTATAATCGCATAAAGTGTAGTTAAAACTTCTACACTTGTTAGCTAACGAGAGAGGTATAAGTTGGTGGCAAGTTTCCGAGTAATTTCGAAGCGCGGCTACGACAAAGATTTCGGGCTTAGTTTTATGAGTTACTGGTTCAAGTTTTAATTAAATGACTCTCTGGATTACTGATTAAACAATCAACTGGTTTTGTAAAATAATACGAGTGACAACTGTGACGGGCGTAATTGGCATTGATCACTTTTTTACAATGTGGTCTAATTCCAAAACCAATTCGAGGAATTAAATCATTTTATAATATATTTGTAAAACAAATACTAATTGATCGTGTGTATTGTGCAAAATAACGTTTGACCTTTGACTTTCATCGTAAATAAACGTTATATAACTATACCGCCTAATTATTATTCTAACACTGCCAGGTGACAGAAGACAGTACTTTTTTTAAATAACTGTGATGGGCAACGAAAAACGTAGTTTTTAACGCCATGGCAACTATGGTTGGCTATAATTTCGGTAACTTCTAAATAGGGTAAAAAATTTAAAACGCAACTTCAACCCCTTCAAATAGGTGTCTTAAATTCGCCTATTTTATGAAAAAAATATATAACAATAAACATTGTTTTTTGAGACCAATGCCAATTGGCGCGGCCCCACGAGGTGAGTTCGATTACAAGAATTTAGGAGGGTTTTGCAACAATCTCTGTAACTACTAGAAAGGTTTATCGACGGCCGTTTCGATTGGGTTTTTCAATTTAAATAAAGTACAGTTTAAGCGTTTAAAGAAACTACTACACCTGTTTATTTTAAAAAACTTCTTCGAAAAATACTTAGGTACGTGGCAAACCTCTTTCAACTTAGTTGTTCAATTCATATTACGTCAATTGGGTACGCTGGGATAGACAGAAGTCTTGCTTTCTTTCGTCATAGCTGTTAAGTTCCCAAAATAAGTGTTCCTGTTCAAGATTTACAAGGTTTTCCTTCTAACGTGAAGAATGTTAGACAATAAACTAGCGATCGCCCCCCAGGGCGCTTGAGTACAAATCCAATTATTTCCCGTGGCGCGGCGTGGCGGTGTGTAATTGATTTATTTGCTCATTTCTTGCACATACCTGGCTCTGGAACACCTCGTGTTTTCCTATAGTTAACGAATGTGTTTTAAAATGCGAAGTGTTTAACAAGATTATCAGGGGAGAAAAGTGCGAGTCATTTCCTTTGCGTCTAACCCAGGTAAGACTGATAGACGTCCATATAAGTAATAGAAGTATCTTATCGATTGTAGGAAGCACCGGAGTGGACAGCGGAGCGGGCGCGTCGTGTTTTAGAAACGCATTTAAGAGGCTTTACGCCGGACATTGACGAATGGCTCCCCACTTGAGCTTCGGTCGCACGGACCGATGGACACAACTGCCGAATTCACGTTATAAATTGATTCCTAGTAATTCCATCACGCACTGCCATTTTTAATACGGACTTCTGTCCTGTCCCTTTATTGAATAAGGTCATTGGTCAAAGCACTGACGATCCATTTAAGTTGATCTTTTGTGTGTCAATCAACTCGATTTTACGTTCAGTGCGGCTTTAGACCCCGTATTTAATTTATGAATTAAAAGGCCCCGGATATAAACTGGGTCTTATCTCTATCGCATCGAAGCTATTTCTAGTATGAACTACTAATAATAATATTGTTTTAAGTAACGTTGCTCTTGAGTTATGAATCTAACGTGAGTGTAGGTAGCAACTTAACTTTGTATTATACCAAATATATTGACCTAATGATTGGGCAGTTCACGACCGCGACGAGGACACAATGGTACGGCACTAAAAAAATAATTCTGTCGTTTCCTCTTTTCACATAGTGGGGGTAGCGAAATACATTTTATTCGGGGTGCACGCCTAACCCGCGGTTTGTTATCAGAACGTCTGAAGCGGTGCATAACGAGGCAGCAGAGACAATGTTCCCCCTTTGTATTCCACTCCACATGTACTCGAAATAACAAGGGCTCTATTTTCAATTCCTCCATCGCGTTCTGTGGTTTTATAAGCATAGGGTTGAGTGCACCACCCTTAAAATGCATAAAGACTTGCATATACGAGCAGTTTTTCCTTTAGCTTTTCCACCGCGTCGGTAATAGGGGCTTAGAGGGGGGATTGGCTGGAATTAGTTAGCGATGCGCTGTGTGGAGGGCAACTCTCGACTTTCATTTGACGTGGTTTGACAGCGCACCTATTTTTTCGTTTGTATTTTGTGTTTGTTTCGTTTTTGGTTAGAAAGGGAAATAAGGTGGTAATATGTAAATCATGGAAACTGCCATTCTATTATATAGCGTGCTAGAGGCGGTGGACCGGGGATGCAGGAGGTTCGCGTGGTAACATACGAGTACTAAAGGTTCAGCAAGGCTACTACGAAACTCGAAACTCGAAGTTCGTGTCGTGCGGTCCATCTGCCACTTATACTGTTTAATATGAGAGCGAGAGGGACGGTACGATACGAACTTCGAGTTTCGTAGTAGCCCTGCTGAGCTCCTGCATTATTATCGTATAATATTTGGTATAACCTTACTTGTCAAATTCCTTAGATCGATACCTATAGGAAATGCTTTAAACGCAATGAAAATTAGGGGGAATACGCAATGCCTCGTCGTATTTCGAAAACATTGGCGGTATGTAAATATTAGATTAAATAAATATATGTATTTCATGAGTAGTTAAATCAGCCCTAGAACCTAAAGTTCTCAAAAACAATACAATTCTAGACTCCGCCAAGACATTAGTTACGCCTGGCAGAGTTTGGCTACTCTATTATTTTAGGCGGGCGGTAAATCAGAGTGGGATAAGATAACATTTCTTAGGCGAAGGATAATACACGCTAAAACGTTTGTTTACTATGCTCCCCGAAAATCACCATGAAATACGAGCGCATTTATAACTCGACGAACATCATACTGAAGCGATGTTGAAATAACTAAGCATATCTAAGTACTAAGGGTTTTGTATGAGATATTTCGTTTATTTTTTGAGGGTTACCAACTTAATCTAGTCCAGTATTAAAACACTGATAAAAATACAATACAATACAATAGTATATTACTGCAGAGGGCGGGAAAAGTCATTTCGTGGATGAGTATGGTTTTGAAGAACGAGGCGTAGCGAAAACATTATATTTATTCGACACAATATATTTATAATAACAATCTACGTACAATCTAAACAAAAGTAACACTTTAATAGTAATAAAAATAAACCTTTTGATAAAAGATGCTGCACTACGAGTTAGGAGTTTGTGGTGTGCCCATTAGGATATTTTTGTCACTACTTGAGCTCATTTTATTTTCGTAAAAATAACACGGCAGAAAATCTTTGACAAACTGAAATTCACGTTCCCGCCTCAATTTCGATATTAAAGATTTGGGTCCGAATCGTATATTTGGTTCCACATAAAATATAGTCATCAAAATAAATTAAAATAAAACTTATAAGATTAGTAAATATAAATATTATACATTTTTACTTGTAGTTGAAGCGGCAATGCCTAAACGCACAACATTAAAAATACCTTTGTTATAAAATATTTAACAGTCCGAGAAGATAATTAAATATAAATTATATTATCTACTTTGGGGTCTTAATACAACTTATTACGATTTGGACACAATCATTTGGCATTAGCTAAAAGCAGAAAAAAAAGGTTTTTTTAAAATCTCGGTTTTTGTACGTGACTATTGGACAATTGGCTGGCTGTTTAGTGAAATTTCGGTTTTGGATGAAATTAAAAGTAAAAAACCTGCACAGTAATAAACACTTCCCGGACATGTACGGGAAGTATAATACTACTTTTTTTAAAATTTATTATCGTATCAACGCATATATATAACATTAATGAGAACATTTTGAGCAAGTTGGAGAAAATATACTTTATTGCACCCCAAAAATAAGTACAAAAATTTTTACATTGACACAAATTTAGGACAGACATATTAATGTATTTGCTAAACATGTATGTATTATAAAATATCATGAACTTCTATCACAACCTGAAAGTTCTTACGATTTATAGTTAGGTACGCATTTAGATCGCAATTTATCAAATACCTACTTTGGGCTCCACAGAAAACCAGCGTTACTGCACATAATGTGCGGGAACACAATATGCTGAGTGGAGACCCTTTTTGGTATCTTGCGTGTCACAAAGTAACCTAGTTTTAGTGCTAGTTTTAGTCTTATCTATTTTTTTATTGTAAGGTGGTGGTACTTATGGTGCCAAAATAAATCTATCTTTCTTTCTTTCTTTCTTTCTACTGCCTATTGTCTACCCTAAATTTGTGTCAATGTACATTTTTTTTGTACCTACTTATCTTTCAGGAGAATATTCAGTACAAACATCTTATATGTTGTGGGACTCCCAACATCCACAACATAAGATGTTTGTACTGAACATTCTCCTGAAAGATTTTCCGGGTGGCCTTGGGGTAAAATTTTTGTGTCAATCAATATCTAATATGGCCGAAGCCAACGCCTGAAACATGTTCACATTAAATTGATAAATATTAACTATGGAAACAGTTAGTTACTAATACATGCCGCTAAAATTGCTGCCTATTTCTTTAGAGTACCTAAACAACTGTGAAATTAACGCACAGGCGACCAAGACTTTTTTTGTGTCAAAATCATTTTTATATAGTAGAGACTGGGGTATGTATAATCGTATTATTAGCGTTTTTTAAAGGTACTTAATTTGTTTAAATGTACGAACTAGTCTTTCGCAAAATTTGTTTTTAGGTACTGTAGGTAGGTAACGTACAAAACATTTCAGTTAACTTACTTGAGTTTTTTTTCATTTACTTATTTATTAGCTACCGAGAAAGAATTGTTACTATGCCGTTTCACAGAGTTTCCCATTAATAAGATGTTATCATCTACCTTGTTCTTTATTACAAATAATCCGGTCCAACACCGTCGTTTCAAAATAAAACGTTCCAAAAAGATTCTAAACTTCACAAAGGTAAGAATAGCCGACAGAAACATTAACGCCTTATTCAGTTAACGCCTCTCGTTACGTTTGAATATTATTTTATGTAAAGATAATGTATAAGCGTTTAGCTAAATCTTTTGACAAATGGCTGGCACCGCTCTCATAAAACAAAGCGTCAGCGAATCACTCGCTTACAACAATCGTCAACTTAACGAGCGGGGTATAATGCCAACTCCTTAAAGCCTGTTTGCGTAAATACGACTGCGATCGCTGCCAAGATATACCTGGCCCGAAAGCGATAAATATAAGCTGTTTGTCATCTGTATTTCCTTTTGGGATAATAATGAAAATAATATTAAGCAAGTAAAACCGTACATTATGAAATATACCGGACGGATATAATCTTACTATTATTTACACCACTCAACAGCTTTAACAAGCTTAATGTCGATCACTGCATTGTTATAATTATGTAAGTTAAGTGAGTTGTTTTCTGGCAAATTTATTATTACCTACACTAGCTTTTGCCCGCGGCTTCGCCCGTGTGCAATTCGGTTATCGCGCTCTGTTCCCTCGGGAACTGTGCATTTTTCTGGGATTAAAACTAGCCTATGTCACTCTCTGACCCATAAACTATCTCTATAGCAAAAATCACGTTGCTCTGTCCCTCCGATTCAACGTGAAATACGGACAAACATATAAACACACAAACACACACACTTTCGCATTTATAATATTAGTATGGATAATACAAGTTTTCAATTCAATTACAAAAGTGTTCACCATCGCGAGCCTTGTCACTGCCATTTTTTTTTCAGGTGAGGGGGCTGATGAATTACATGACCAACGATAAATGTATAAATATACAGTCGTATCTATTTGAACAAGCCTTTACTGCCAGCGTTTCGTCACTGACTACTCATTTACTACAGCTATAGAATAACCCCTTTTATCCATACTTCCTCACTATAGGGCTATTCAGTTGATAGAATCGCTGAAGTCGTTTGCGTCGCTACCGTTCCACGGTGATTGTCCTTTGTTTTATGGCGGGGGACCGAGTTATATTTTATTAAAAAGAGTGGAACATTACATCCACACCAACGTGCTACGTAGCAAATAAAAAAAAGTTTTGTTGTTCTAAGACAAGTACCGTATAGAGAATGAATAAAACCTAATATAACATTTTAATTTACGCGAATTCTGTCTGATTATACAATACAATACAATACAATTACTCTTTATTGCATACCAACACAGTAAGCAGTACAGAAAACACAAGTATATACATAGAGATTTTCTAAGGTAAGCAATAGGCAATATTTGATCCTTTTCATCTAAGGCAATAGTAAATATGATTACAGAACGAAGAATCATACACTATGAATTACTTAGGCAATCTTAGTAATATTATGAATGTGAAAGCTTGTATATATATACATATCTATGCGTGTATATGTTTGTTACATATTCACGGTAAAGTGACTGGACGGGTTTGAATTAAATTTGGTATGGAGATCGATTGAAAGAGTAGGTACGAGATCCATCTAAAATCTCAAATTCAATCACTAAGTCTAGAGACATTCCATTTTTCACGGGAATTGGCCAAATGAAGCCCACGGCGTAATTTTAGGCAATTCCCATAGATAGAAATTCAGCAAATACCCAGAATTTCAATTTGATTACCAGATCTAAATTAGGTAATGGTTTTTTTACCAGACTGCCCGAAGGAGTTTTTCGAGCATATGTATGTATGTATGTATGTATGTATGTAAGTATGTATGTATGTAAGTATGTATGTATGTAAGTACCTATGTATGTATGTATGTGGGTATGTATGTCCATTTCTTTGGTCCTCGCTGCAGCCTAAACTGCTAGACGGATTGTAACATATGAGGTATCATTGGATTCGTCATAACTGTCGGAGTGACATAGGGTATATAATATTTCAATATGGTGTCTGCGAGAAAAAATATGGCCAAGGAATAAAAAAATATATTTTGAATCAAATGAATGCCCATTCTAAATATATATGGGTTATAATACTTTTAATCTACTATTTTCACAGAAATATCAAGAAAGTATAAAATAAAAAACATTAAATTAAAAAAAAAAAACCCGACTGCCTTAAAAACTAAAAGGAAGAAAATAAGTCTAGTGGTCTAGAACTCTGTCCAGAAGCTCATTTAAGGCTCAACAGTCGGGACCCATTGAAATGGTAACCAGCTCAAAAAATCTTGGTAATGGGTCCCGACTGTTGAACCTTAAATGAGCTTCGTGACAGAATTCTAGACCACTAGACTTATTTTTTTCCTTTTAGTTTTTAAGGCAGTCGGGTTTTTTGTTTTTTTTATTGTGAGCGAAGCCCTGCGTAAAGGCAAGTGTCAAATATATTAATATATGAGAGCGAGAGAGAGATATTTATTTACACATATTCGATATACAAAAAAACATATTATATATGAAGAAATAATAAACAAAATAAAAACATTTAATATAATATCTAATGCTATTAAGCTTTGCCGTTTATTAGGTAACCTATACATACGTATTCCCAAAGCTGACTTTTGGCTCTCAAATATTTTTCTAGACGTTATGAAGCATTTTCGCAGAATCATTACTCTGATCTGAAAGTCAATACTTATTCACTTTGACAAGCAAATTAGCTCTTGTCTGTTTCTCAACAAACATTTTATTTCCAAAAATATAGGTTGAGTGGAGGCACACGTAATTACCGATTTTCAGTAAATTGGAATTGACCATCTTGAAATTGAGATAAGTGCGGATTATGCTTCTAACGATGGCAAATTTGTCGGTACGGCCGAATTTTCCGATTTCTGTAATTGGTGCCATTGTGCGACTGAATCCCGGGGCCCTTCGTGCATTCACGAGAAACTTGAAAGTAATAAACTTGTTCTTTCGATGAATTGCCTTATTCCGAAGTTAATCACGAGAGGGAGCGCAGCGCGTTTGAGGAATGGACCAAGTCGCACCGATTAATTTTACTTCGATGCGCCGCGGCCCAAATCTCCTGACAAACTTGCAGATGTTGTTTTTATTAGCCCTGATAAATAAACGGCAACTTTGCTGATGTTTACTAAGAAAATAGAGATTCATATTAAATGAACTGTCCAGAACAAGCGACACCATGATTGTGACGTTTCCTGATTATTTCAGACAAGAAAAATATTTTGCGTCAAAACAAAGATCCCTTGATTATCATTTGATTATGTTCACGACTATTTCTCATCAAATAAATGCTTCACGCGTATGTTTGGTTACAACAGCACTGTTGAGAAATTCTTCGAATCCGAAACAAAAAAAAACAGGAAGAAGCATGGAAATTTCTGAATGCTCCTCTCATCCATTCAAGGTTGATTGATAGTGATCCATTAAAGGGATAAGTCCACCTTTGTACATATATCTCAACGTTTTACAATTGAGTTTGTTTGTTTATTTTGTACAATAAAGTAATTATGTACATAGTTTTATTATATATTTTAAGGACAATTACAACGCAAGCGTTCCAATTCTGAAAGACCTGTTCCCAGCAGTGAGACGTTATGTAGAATCATCATCATCATCATCCCAGCCTATATACGTCCCACTGCTGGGCACAGGCCTCCTCTCAGAACAAGAGGGCTTGGGCCATAGTTCCCACGCGGGCCCAGTGCGGATTAGGAACTTCGCACGCACCATTGAATCGCTTCGCAGGTTTGTGCAGGTTTCCTCACGATGTTATTCTTCACCGCAAAGCTCGTGGTAAATTTCGAATGTAATTCTGCACATGAATTTCGAAAAACTCAGAGGTGCGAGCCGGGATTCGAACCCACGACCCTCTGCTTGAGAGGCGATAGGTCAAACCACTAGGCCACCACGGCTTTTTTTATTCCAATTGAGTTTGTTTGTTTATTTTGTACAATAAAGTATTTATGTACAGTCACGTCTAAAAGTATGTATACACAAAAAAAAATTAAAAATATGTAGCCACACATTTTCATCATAAATATGTATCTATTACTGACACCAAAAAATTGTATTCATTAAACTGTTTCAGTATTATGTAATCACAAAATGCTTCAGAAAGTTGCATACTTAAATAAATTCCATTTAAATGTATCCACCTCGTAGGCAAAAATAAGTATACATGAATGGGTTCCATATACATATAACCACACCAATTTGGCAAATATTTGTATACGCCGTTTGATTCATAAATATGTATCCAGACTGCAACAACAAACCTTGTCTGACTGGCATAGAATCGTAAGTTGTATATTTAACTGATTTGACAATTCACGAAAACAGTGCGGACTTGTCACTGCATACGTCTATCTCACGATTATTCTATGACGCACTTGACAGTCCTTAGATTGAATTGACTTGTAAATATTGAGTATTTCAGTTTAGGGTCATTCTCAGAAAGGTGCACTAAGCATTTTTTTGTTTTTATTTTAATTATATTGTTAATTAGAGTTGTTGTTATTGTTGGTAGAGCCGCACTGTAGCCAGTTCTTGGTTTGCAGTACGAATGGCGGGCTCGACCGGGGTAGTACCACACTCTCACAGAATATCGACGTGAAGCAGGAGCTGGCTAGTCCTGCTACTGTGTTTCGTACGATGAGTGAGAGATCGTCATTCAGAAGCTGTCTTCTATAATTAAAATTACAATGATTAAAGATTGCAAATTATAGATGCTTCAGTGGATCTGTCCTCAGTGGATGACCCGAACAACTTGATCGCTTTGGCTTAGTCGATATTAATGACCACTCTGGACGTTTCCAAGTATTTGGTGATCTTGATGGTGTATAAAAAATTAAATATATCCATACCAAATTTCATCCAGCTCACTCCAGTCAGTTCATCCCCCATTTTCTCCCCTTAAGGGTTGCTTTTGGAGATAAAAACTAAGTACCCTATGTTCAGCCCCTTGACAGTCGAAACCAGTCGGTTTCGACGTGATACCGGAACAGACAGAGTTACTTTCAATTCATCACTCCATAGTATAAAACAAAGTCGCTTTTTTTGTCTGTACGCTTAGATCTTTCAAACTACGCAACGGATTTTGATGCGGTTTTCACAAATAAATAGTGTGATTCACGGTGTCTATGTATACCGTAACCGTGTTGTGCCGGAACGGGTCACCAGTATATAATATTATCTTAATGGAGTATGGATTCGTAGTATGTATGTCCCTGCCCGCATGCAGGTTACGAAAGAGACAGACATGTAATCTGAACAAAACAGTAATTCTTCAAAACGAATCAAAATATCAAATCGTGTTTACATATTTGTGAATCAAACGGCGTATACAAATATTTGCCAAATTGGTGTGGTTATATGTATATGGAACCCATTCATGTATACTTATTTTTGCCTACGAGGTGGATACATTTAAATGGAATTTATTTAAGTATGCAACTTTCTGAAGCATTTTGTGATTACATAATACTGAAAAGTTTAATGAATACAATTTTTTGGCGTCAGTAATAGATAAATATTTTTGATACAATGTATGACTACATATTTATGCAACCTTGTTTTTGTATACATATTTTTAGACGTGACTGTACATAATTTTATTATATATTATATGTACAATTAAAGCGCAAGCCTTCTCATTCTGAGAGGAGACCTGTGCCCAGCAGTGAGACGTTATGTAGACTGACATGATGAGGATAAATAAATGATAAAGTAAATCTAACATCCGTGAAAAAGATACAATGCACTAGTATATTCATAGAAAAAGCATATAAGTCTGTCATAGGATAGGGACCCTATCTGTAAATATCGTGCTGGCCTCCGTCTCTGCTTGTTATCTTGATTTGTAGTCCACTCCGAGCTCTCCGTATAAAAATAACAAACACTCCCATATTTGTTACCGTGCGCCGTCCTCAAATGGCTGTAGCGAGCTTTATAACGATGCGTAACTCGCCTAACTACCGATATATCGTCCCGTATAAACCCGTGTTTTTTAAAATTATTAGAAGCTAACGTTGCGTATAAGCGCTCACAGCTATATTTTTGCATTGGGCGTTTTGGAATGCAGCAAAATCCATTTGGAAAACGGTCTTAAGTTGTGTTAATATTCTGACTAATTTGGGTATGCAGTGTCCGTGGCAAACCTAGCAATTTATTGTTTCGCTTGAATACGTAATCGGGACTGTGTCTGCAGCGAGGGACTGGAATATGCAAAGCTTAATCCCGTGAATGCGTGTCAGGCTGTAAGGCACTGTGATGGGCGCACGGCTAAATGGACTCTCGGAACTTACGCCTCAACATATTAACTCAAGACTATTATTCAGTTCATGCGAATATAAGACGGGCTTGGAACAAATTATGTTGATTGGCTTATACGCGTGCAATTCAGCCTATTGATTGTTTCATTACCTCAAGTTTAATTTACGTTATCAGGTCCCTCAGGCAACCGTGAACGGAGAGGTGTCTGTTTTCGAAGAATATGCTAGATGAAGTGGCAATAGACAGTAGGTAGATAGGAGCGTTTATGTGTGGTGAAAAAAAAGTTGTTCAATCAGTCTCGAATATCTACCTCTAAAAACTTGCATATGGACTAGTTTCTTACATACACAAATATTTTTACTTTATTTTTTCGACATATGTTCTAGCCGTCTACACCTTACCTCAAAGATTTGATTTAAAAATGAAAATTTCGTAATTTCGCAAAAAAATAATACATTTCTTTTACGCTGAAAAGTTACGAGACATCAACTTGAATCAAACATTGTATCAATACATACAGTTTCGTGTTACAAGTCACATAAACATACTTAAACTAAAATTGGTATTGGTGGTATTGGTAGTTTTGGCAGTCTACAATACAATACAATACAAAGACTCTTTATTGTACACCAGACAAACAAATCAACAAATAAACAAACTCCCACCTAGGCCTCCCACTAGGTAGCCTGACGGCATTGCGAGAGTTGTGAGCTACTATGGTGAGTGCAAGCCTTTGTTCAACGGTGGGGGACTTATTCCACCTGATGATGATGATGATGCACCCATAATTATTTTACCGTGCGATGTGAATTTATTTACGAACAAGAAACTAGATCGGTGTGTAAAATTACCTATTATATCAATAGTAATAGTCAGAGTGGTATTTCTTTGAGGGTTACACTATAAACAGTGTAAGTAGAGTTGACGAAAGCGCTTAAAAGATTAGGCTCTGCATGAGAACAAAGGCGAGCATTACGCGCAAATGGTCGATAAAAGAAGCCATTAAGTTTTTGCGGTCACCGTCGCCGTCGACATTGTCGTACGACCGTTTTAACAACCGATGCCGTTTTTTAGGTTACGGCAAGAACTAGACTTAACGATGTTTCGTATCTACGATTAAAACTTCTTTTATTCGTCTTTATTTATTTATATGTTACATTTATGTCTGTACGCTTAGATCTTTCAAACTAATCGACGGATTTTAATGCGGTATTTTAGCCACCATCAGTTAGATATTAAGGGACCTCCTTTTTTTTGTTCGCGTTACATCTTTGTATAGATGAAAGATAGAAATCATCCCAAACTAGGAATGATAATATTGTTAAATACTCCTATGGTTCATATCAACAAATAATAAAAATCGGTCAAGCGTAATTAAGTTGGTCTTAGGAGAAACATTTAAACTTCCCTATTATAAATGCGAAATTTTGTTTGTTTGTTACTTCATCATGTTTAACTACTGTCTGAACCGATGAAATTAGGTATACAGATAGTTTGCGTTCCGGGGAAGGACATTATTATTATTATTATCGTACGGCCTTTCAAAGATACAAGTCCTGCGTTTCTTATAAAACTAAATCTAAGTTATTTAGCCACATAGGATAGTTTTTATCCCGGAAAATTGCATAGCTCCCGCGGGATAGTGAAAACCAAATTCTAAGCGGGTGGAGTGGAGTCGCGGGTAACGGCTAGTCGTAAACAAAATTAAAAATAATACCTACCTATCTTGTTTGAGAACTCCCTTAATTAATAGTAAAATTTAATTTTATTGTTGTAATGGCAATAAAAAATGGTCAAAATTGGTGTGACGTAAGTACTTACTTTATGGATGGCCCCTAATGAGAAGGTCTGTCTTGAGATTTAGATTATGAAATTCATTAAATAATCGTCTTCAAATTGGGAACAAATATTTCCCATCATCGAATCCAAGTGTAATTTAATTTATGAATTGATTATGCAATCAAAGCATACTTTGATTATAAAGTCAGTTGATACAATAAAAACTTTTCACTGAACATTCATAAATTAAACAACTAAATGACCTCCTGTGCTCAAGAGCACAGAAGCATATAATATAAGTCTGTTTAAAAAACTACTTGAGAATTAGAACAAGAACAAGAGCAGCCATAAAAAGATAATAAAATAAGATTCCTTTTTCTCACTTCCCAGCGGATTATGTGCTAAGTTTCTGTCTGCTGCGATTTCATTCCAAGCGGTAAGTAAATGTTATAAAAATCTACGGCTGAAGCCGTTCTCGACTGAAAACGCAACAGAAAACCAGTATTCCGCGGAACTACTTTTAATTAAATTGAGCACTCTTACCTTTACCTGCGCTTTGAAACTCTTTAAGTGATTTTGCGATAACTTGACTCAGAAGTTACGGTACTTCTGCCCCAAAGTAACAATACTTCCTATTTACAAGCGGAGTAATCTTATTGCTTTTCTGTACGATAATTAAGATACTCTAGATTATATCCAATCTTGGGTAAACTTTTGTTGAGCGACGCCTCTTTCGCTGATAAATACTGTTGCTACGCAGAAGTTCAAAGGCCAGAAGGAAGATTGATTGAAAATTTATGAAATATGCCTGTTTAACCTCGTTGGTTTACTCGTATATACGGTTTATTTTTTATTTTAGGATAACTTAATTGTCCGTTTGTCTGTGTGTTTGTCGAGACTCAAGATCAGTTTTATTTGCTACTAAAATTACTAAAATTCATTCATTGTAGATTGTGATTTCAATCAATGGGGCCATCCTCGCGATATCTGCCCCTCTGAAACTTTTGTTTTTAAGTTTTATTCGCTTTTTTATTCCTTCACACTAAGACTTGCTTACTGTCAGATCGTGATTTTTATGATCGTAATCGTAAAGATAAAAAAGGTAACATGAACTTTAGATGATTTATCATGTTAATAGATTAATATAACGGTATGGTTACAAATATACAATGCAGCAAGGTAATTTTGCATAAATAAATTGACCATGGCTACTCTACTTCACGGAGGAGCATTATCAAGTTAATCCATTTTAATTTGATATTAACCTGCACAAACAGCTGAATACACACCCCTTGACCTATTCAACAAATATTTACGTAGATATATGACCCCTATTTCATGCTGTTATTATAACGTTCGCAATTTCAATCGGTTCAAATTTAGTTACGTTTACCAGTTTACTGACGCCTAAGTAGCCTTTGGCGTTATACGGGCTGCAAATCGATTACCTACGAGTCGATATCACGGCAGCTGGTACAATGCAGTTTAATTAGTTGTAAGCCTCCGATGAAAGCCCGCTTTGCCTCCACAGGGCGCTGTCACTTCTAATAGGTAATTAAACGCTTCGGGACACACCGTGCATGTGCGGATGTCGATGTAAAAGCAGTCTTACAGTCCTACAGTTACTACATGAACTTTAAACATTTTTAAAGAACTTCCTAACTTTTTATAAAAATAAATTAAAATATTTTGTATTTTTTCGTCGCTCTTCTTGACTTTTCGATATTAGACTTCTCAAAAACTATAGTCTCGCGCGCACGGTCATAAATGAGGTGGTTAGGGCCGGGTAGCGCAAAAGAGAGTATTGCCGTCTATATTTCTTTTTACGGTGCTAACCGACTCGTAGGTTGTTCTTCATAAAAGACATGAGGTAAACTGGTTCGACTCCAAAGCCAGCCTCACACTTGAAGACCCAAACAAATAACAATAAATGGCAGGCCGTATTGGCAGCTAACAAATTCTGTTTCCTTCAAATATGTATGTTACTAGTAACGCGGTTTGTGATTGATTTCCGGCGGCGCATACGTTTAGGTCGCAGTGCACAGATTTAAAAGCAGCTTGGAAACTTATTTATTTGACGCCAATATCTTTTTGTATGTAGTATCGTAGCGTAGCTCTTAAACAGTCGACCGATTTTGATTTGGTTCTTAGATAACTAAGAACTGGTAATGGGGTAGTTTGGAAGTGGCAAAAGTAAAGATAAAATCGTGGCAATACGTTTATTTACAACAGGCACATTTTTTGGTTATCATAGTTCCATAGCCAATATTTTAAGGATTCTCTCAGTCCGTTTTCTAAATTAACGTGAAAATATCTATTTCCTATTTTTAGGGATTCGTACTCATACAAGGAACCCTTACAGTTTCCCTATGTCTGCCCGTCCGTCCGTCCCCAGCTTAGCTTAGAGACTGCTAGTACTAGAAAGCTGTGTAATTTATTCACATTTTTTTTTATTACGTCCACAAAGTGGAGAAATAACATTTTGAAAAGAAAAACAATAAGACTCGATACACCATTAGGTAGCCTTTTTTTCCTTTAAACTAGATAGGAACCTACTTTGACTGATCCAATAGGGTTGGACAAGCCAAAATCCAAAGTTCGAGCTATACACAGTTACTAGACATTTTGAACATCGCTGCAAGTTATTTTTTATTAGTAAATATGTACCTAGTAATTGTGCCATCACCCTATTAAATTGCATAAAGCTTTGTTTTACGCCAACTTTACAGGATATAATTTGAGCAGGAGGAAGAGCGCTCTTAGAATTTATAAACTGTTTACTACGCAAAGACCGACAGGTACTTAGAAAATGTTTTTCGTGTCTAAATAATTTTATTCGGCAAGAGATTGATAGATTGCGCAGAAACACGTAGTTCCTTATTTCTTGATGTATGTATGATCTAGATTATTATATGTATTGTACATTTGAGGCCCAATTCCTTCTATACAAAATAGATGGCTATGATTGTTTGCCAAAATAATTTTGCCTTCTGTATTTTCCTCATTTCCAATTTCTTAAACTATTTCTGGGCACTTCCTCAAAATTCATATTGTTAAAAAAACTCGAATAGTGTCACAGGTTTTTCGAAACATACTCGCACATAAAGTCCCCTACAGCTATATCAAGTAGTGGTTACGACACGAGTCGACACTTATTGTGTCGTAATTTTTGTAACATTGTTCCGTAACGTTACGTTGTCGTGTGAACCCATGCTTCGACGCCGTTTCGAAAAGTGGGGAATAATCGTAACAAATTTCAGTCACACTCTGCTGTCGCAATGTCGACACATCGCGACTTATTTGTGCTCATTTCTAACGCGTATTCATTCATTCATTCGTCATTTTATTGGTTCCACTCATTGTAATTGTCATTTTATTGTTTATTGTTTTTACGATTACTTAATTGTATGTACAGTCGCCATCAAATATTTCGGAGCGGCCAAGGTGGTCAAAAATCGGCACATGCACTCTATTTTAAGGTAACAGAGTTCATGTTTCGATATTTTTGATCACCTTGCCGTTCCGAAATATCTGATGGCGACTGTATCTACCTATTTATCGATGGAAAATCCGTACTTGTCTGCCTATTTACTAAACTTGATCTCATGTACACTTTTCTGTAAAAGCTCGACGATAGACGAAGACGTTTCGGTTGCTTTTAGCTCATTTTTATGAAAAAACAATAATTTTCTTAAACAACAGCACATATTGAGAACCATTCTCATTTTTAGTTTGGTCAAATCCAACACTTTATTATCGTAACCGTTATTACACTTATGTTACCGCAAAATTTATAGCAACTTAGTTTCGACAATGTGTCAACAATTTAATTTTAATATCTACACATGAATTCAAAGTGAACACAATGTGTGAAGAATTAATTAAGAAACATTTATGTCAAAACTTGTTTAAACAGGGACAACACATAGTTACTGTTAAATTTTTAGTACAAAGTTTTGACACCGTTACTACATGCTGCAACCAAAATTCACACAGTTGATAAGTTTAGTAAAAGTTTAAACACTGCCCGGAACTGACCCGGAACTGAAAGGAGAAAAATGTATGGAGAAAGTGATAAATTTCGATTTCTCTGAAAGTATCCAATTGAGTGTAATAAAACTCAAGGTCAACTACTCTAGCAGTTTTTATAAATACATCAACGAAATTTTAAACGCAATAAATGATAAAAAATACGCTGTCGGAATACTACTAGACATGACAAAAGCCTATGATAAAGTTCAATTCAATATACTGTTAAATAAGTTACATGGCAAGGAATACGTGGTATTGCTCATAAATGGTTCGCCTCCTATTTAAAAAACTGAGAGCAGTTTACTGAAATAGAATATTTTGATTATGAAACAGGTGTAATAGAAATATTCCGTTCTGAAAGTAAACTGCTAAACGCTTCAATCCCTCAGGTAGCGTCATCGGATGTCTTTTATTTTAATTTACATAAATGACCTACCAAAAGTTATGAACGAGCCGTGTATCTTATTTGCTGACGATATCTCTCTTCTCACAATATGTCAAGACAAACTCTAACTTAACTAACACATTAAACTCTATATTCGAAAAAACTATTAACTGGATGAATGACACAACCTACAAATTAATTATGAAAAAAACTAAAATAATGACTTACTATCCGCATCAAAAACCCCCATTAGACATAAATTATCCTACAAACATTTTAAATTAGAGGTGGTTGACGAGTTTCCTCTGCTTGGACTAGTAGTTGATACCCATCTAAATTGGAAGTCACATATTAAAAAATAAGAGGTAAACTATCTAGCTTTGCGTACGCTCTACGAGAGATTAAGAAAATCCACTAACTTACACGCTGCTCTTGTAACCTATTATGCCTATGCCCACGCGTGGCTTAGCTATGGTATCATTTTGTGGGGTAATAGTACAGATGCTCAGACACTTTTTACTGCACAGAAAAAACTGATCCGGATCTTAGCAAATATTTCCAACACTGAAACTGCAGGCCCCATTTCCAGCACATAAAGTACTAACAGTACCTTCCATTTACATACTAGAATATGCAAGTTTGTTCACAAATACCCTGATTATTTCATACAGAGAGATAATCAACAAAGCACCTACTCACTACGCCACAGAAATAAATTAAAATTGCCTCCATCCTATCTCAAAATTTCATTCACACGGTACTTACGCATGTCTGTAAAAAGTATTACAATAAATTACCTACCCAAATAAAATCAGAAACAAAAGATAAAAATATATACGACTACTAAAGATTTTTTAACTCAGAAATGTTACTACAGTATAATGAATATTTAGAAGAATAAAGAAAAATAGTTATACTGTTATTATTATTGTCATTAAGGTGATCTCATTACACTAGGTATTACTTGTCCTATTATTTATTCATTCTGTGATACCACATAAGTTCTAAGTTTGTGTTATTTCTAGATAAATGTATAAGTAGTTTATTTAGATACCTTAATTATATAAAGTTAATTTATAAGTGTTCCTTTAAACCTCTTCCTAAAAAAACATGAGGTTAAAATAGCATAAAATGTTATGTATAAGTTAATTAATGTAATTAATTTTAAAATTGCCGCGCCCCAACAGGCATCATTTTTTATAATTTTTTTGTAAAAGGTGTTGCAATAAATAAATACTGAATACTGAATACTGAAAAAAATCTCATCATCATCATCCCAGCCTATATGCGTCCACTGCAGGGCACAGGCCTCCCCTCAGAATGAGAGGGCTTGGGCCATAGTTCCCACGCGGCCCAGTGCGGATTGGGACTCTGAAAAAAAATGTTGTGAATTAATTATTTAAAAATTAATAAAAATTGGTTTAACATTTATAAAAAACATGCGAAATTTGGAATAAAAAAATATATTCATATTTGTAGAATGAGTATTTTTTTGTCATATTGAAATACATCATAACTTATAAATCTAAACAAGAAAATTATACTTTTTGCTTCTAAATAAATTATCTAACTCTAAATCTATAATGTAGAATATTCTTTACAAACGATTATTTTTAACCGACTTCAAAAAAGGAGGAGGTTCTATGTTCCGATGTTTGTATTTTTTTATGTATGATAAATTGATAAAGATAAAGTTAAATGACTAGTTCTTGTAAAAATATAGGGGAATAAACCTAAAAAATTATTAAATAAAATAAAAGAGAATATTGAAACAAAAATGAAAGTTGAACCATTTAATCCATTTGTTCCTAATAAGGTTTTAAATTCTTTATGAAGAGTGTTTAAAATTAAGTTTCATAATATAAAAAATCGATTAGGGATTAATCAATAGGAATAAGGTAAAAATATTAATCCTACTAATGTTCTAATTCAATTTAAAGATAAATTGAATAAATTAGTTGTTGGGTCAAAGATTGAAATAGATTATTTATCATTTTCAATTAAAATTTTTTGATAAAAAATTTTTATTAGTTTTTTTATTATTTAATTTTAAATTAAAAATATAATAATTTATAATATTAAATAAAATAAAAACTTACTCAGTCAATTGTGGACCGATTTTCAAAATTATTTTTTTAATCGAAAGGGTATTCTTCTGACGTGGTTCCATTATCACCAAGTCAAGATCTGATGATGAGATCCTAGGGAGATCGAGGGCAAACCTCAAATTTTATAGGCACACTTATGGCGATTTTGACATTTTTTCAGAAAGTATCATAAAAATAAAAAAGTACTTATCAGAAATAAAGAAATTAAAAAAAAAATAGTAAAACCGACTCCAAAAAATAAAAAAAATAACAAAAAATGGAACCGACTACATAATCCACTAAAAATATTTTTCTAGGTACGTACTAGCTCGAAGTCGGTGACTCAGTACGACCCAGCAGGAGGGATTGAATGAAACCCATAGTATGTAAAAGAGGTAGACGACTATTGTCCCACTCACCTGCTGGCTCGTGCTGAGGCGAGGCACCGACTTCGAGCTAGTACACCTAGAAAAATATTTTTAAAGGATTTTGTAGTCGGTTCCATTTTTTGTTATTTTTTTTTATTTTTTGGAGTCGGTTTTATAATTATACAACAATATAATGTTCTTCTTAACATCGTGCTTCTTCTATGTTAAAACAAAATAAGTTTTTGACAAAAAATATTTTTTAACACAAGCTTTTTTTTTGCTGACTGTACTTTTTGTTGTTTGTACTTGTATTCACCCAACCTACATTTGCATAACAAATTTTTAGTCGATGCCATTAACCGTTGATGAGTTCCGTCCTGTGGAGACGATCCTGGCCAGACTAACAGGATGTCACTACTAGATTATTGTATTGTCACGTGATTTACATAAGTATGCCAAATTTCAAGTCAATCTGACTACTGGAAGTTGGTCGAATTTAACTTGCAAGATTTGACTACAGACAGACAGACAGACAAACAGACAGATAGACAACGGGACAGGTGAAACTAAATAAAATCATGTAAAATAAGGGCCACTTGAGTTTCATCGGTAGAATGAAGTCAAAAATACGTTTGCATTTTTACCTGAATACATTTAATTGAATTAAAAACATTTGTATTATGTTATTTTGCATTAAGAATACCTTTTCTTAGACACTGAATGTTACGAGTATAAAGTAGGTGCCTGCTGTATTTGTTAGTATTTTCGTTTTACCAATGAAACTCCCTGGCCCCTATTTTCTTTTAGGGAGTATGTAATATATAATAGGCAATGGTCTAGAACCGAACTTGAAAAGATCTGCACCGGTCTGATAATAGAATGAAATGTACTTTATAATAAATTTATTATATTAGAAAATATATTAGAAATGGATTTGCTAAAAAAGTCCTGGACAGGCTTTTTTTTTCTAAATATTTTTCAATTGTTTTTAATTAAATGCAGACAACCATCAACGTGTTCACAATAAAACAGCGCTTACGTTGATATACCATTTGTTCTATTCTAATTCTATTCTAATCAAGTGAAAGTAACTGGCATCGATTTTCAAGTTCGGATCTAAGTTTCCATACCTAACCAATAGATTTATTTACCGCTTAGTAACATCCAAAATTAATGAGTTTTACTTTATGTGTTTTTGTTTAAAAGCTTCTTTTTCTAAAAGCGATTATTCGAAGGCGATAAAAGGCGGCTGACAAGCGGCGCATAAAACGGCCGAGGTTTGCAATAGCCCATAAAATGCCATTAAACCGCCATGGAACCGTGGTTTACGGCAGCTACGACAATGTTAGTGCTAGGTATGAGCTCTTTGCGTGGAAAATCTAGCTTTCCTGAAAGGGCGGTGTGGTATCATCGCAGTTATTGCATCGTAGGGTTATCGGCACAAAGGGTAGCTCTATACTGCACTAGGTATAAGGCTGTGCATGGTGACAGGGTAAACGGAATTTACGGCTGTCTCTTTTTGCAATTTGGTGGGTGGGTTTCCCAGTTCAGACAGGAGATTGTTTTATTTTATTTTATTTTACTTTATTGGAGAACCAACAGAGATAGAATCATACAAAAACATATTATGCTTCAGGTACTCTGAAAAAAAAATCTCACCAAAACATATTCCGATAATTTTAACAACAATAAGTAGGTACGCACTAAGTATTACAATAATTAAGTTAAAACTAAATCTAGTAATCATGCAAAAAAACAAAGAAAACGTACAATGGGCCAATGCATTGTTTACATTTGCTGGGAAAGATGATTGGACATTTAATTGAACATGAAATGTTCAAAAGTTAAAGGGTCATACTGAAAACCAGCGCTGCGGCTTGCCGTGGCAACACGCTGAGTAGGTATGGCCCTTTTTGCTTCTTTCGGCACAATGTCTTTTTCTTTTTCTTTCTTTTTAGGGTTCCGGAGCCAAAATGGCAAAAACGGAACCCTTATAGTTTCGCCATGTCTGTCTGTCTGTCTGTCTGTCCGTCCGCGGCTTTGCTCAGGGACTATCAATGCTAGAAAGCTGTAATTTTGCACGGATATATATATATATATATATATATATATTATATATATATATAAACTAAGCCGACAAAACAGTACAATAAAAAATTAAAAAAAAAATTTTTAGGGTACCTCCCATAGACGTAAAGTGGGGGTGATTTTTTTTTCTCATCCAACCCTATAGTGTGGGGTGTCGTTGGATAGGTCTTTTAAAACCATTAGGGGTTTTGTAAGATGATTTTTCGATGCTGTGATTTTTTTGCTAAATATTCAACTTTAAAGTGCAAATTTTCATTAAATATAAAATCTAAACCGTGGGTGGAAAAATTTCAAAAAAATCGCAATGGTAGTAAGTATATCAAACTTACAAGGAAAACTATAACGGCTAAATTTGCTTGAGAATTATTAGTAGTTTAGGAGTAAATAGCAGCCTAAGGTATAAAATATACCTAAACTTGGAAGATTCCGTATAAAATACGAAATCCTTAGAAAAATATTACTTAATTTTTTCGTAATGGCTACGGAACCCCATTTTGGGCGTGTCTGTCGTGCATGTTTGGCCGGTTTTTTAGTATGTAAGAGTACTTATGTAATAAGGTTGTCTTATTTTTAATTGTATTTTTTTTTCTTTTTGCCGTGCCGAAATTTGGCAAATTATTTTATTCTTTCTTTCTTTCTTTAACAATCTTTGAATGCAGTTTAAATTGTATTTAAAATCGAAGCAAAGTTTTTCCAGTAAAAGTTATAAGATATTTTTCCTCCATATTGGCATACCAATGGGACATCCTGTATTAAGATGATTTAAAATCAGTGACCAGGAGTCGAAAAATATTTCTAATCAGCCAAAATTGAACTCAGTAAGTGAGGCCTCACGCAATTACCTCACTGTTAAATAATTATAATAACTGAAATGCTAAAACTAATATACCATTGGATACGTGTTCATGATCTGATCATCCTACATTATATTGAAGAGAAGTAGGTAGATACCTATGAAGAATTCCCTGTAAGTCTTAGATCTTACGTCAATATTCGCGACTTTCATAATCCCACTATCCCACGAATATAATAAATATGAAATTTTGTAAGTCTGTTTGTTTATTTGTTTGTTTGTTACTTCATCACGTCTAAACCGCTGAACCGATTTAGATGAAATTCGGTATACAGATAGTTGGAGTCCCGTGGAAGGGCATAGGATTTTTTTTTATTCGACTGGATGGCAAACGAGCAAGTGGGTGTCCTGATGGTAAGAGATCACCACCGCCCATAGACACCTGCAACACCAGGGGGATTGCAGATGCGTTGCTAGTTCTTATCCCGAAGCATGGCATAGTTCCCGCCATAGTTAGTACCTTTGTCTGCATAGTTGCTACATTCGCTGTTTTAATTTGATAGTGACACAACTCAAAATTCGAGGGCAGTACATTATGAAATATTCCCACGCGGGCCGAGTGCGGATTGGGAACTTCACACACACCATTGAATTGCTTCGCAGGTTTGTGCAGGTTTCCTCACGCCCAAGCCCTCTCATTCTGAGGGGAGGCCTGTGCCCAGTAGTGGGACGTATATAGGCTGGGATGATGATGATGATGATGATCTTATATTATCTACGCGTATAAATTAAAAGTCAAACCGAAATACAATATTTAGAAGAACTAAAGAAAGAAAGAAAATACATTTATTCACTACACACGACAACAATATTATTAGGTACAAAAAAACAACACAAAGGTATGTGTCATTGCGGTTGTGAATCGGACACTGGCTCAGCATAATGCTGAAGCGTTAAAAACACCCCAGCGCTGATTTTCAGCCAGCACCGTCGGCAACCCTCGGACCGTTATAAAGACATACTACACACCATTAACTACATAAGACTACATAAATAAATAGATAATTTGTAATTGGTGAATAACTTGTCTGCCCGGGATACTTTTTTGTAATGTTGCTTCCGTTCGATATATTGTGAAATCCACATAAATAAATAGAGCACAGTAAATGATAATAATTACATTCACATTTTCAAAACAGATTTCTGGTTTTTATCAATTAAATCACTCCGATTATAAAATGAGTATGAATTCCAGACGCCTTCAACTTTGTTATAACCTCCCACCACATACTTGGTTCTAGCTAGCCATTAAACGTCGTCACACGGTTATACGTGGCTAAGCGGTAATGTAACAAGAATGTAATATTCAGTAATTTGTTCCAAGCGCTATTGTTCCTTCCCAATCCGAAGTCGAGACGAGCGACTTCGGCCGTCTGTATGATAATGTTATGGGAAATCATCGGCATCCATACCGTACGCTCCCCATATGCTGCATCCTGTTTTATTAGAGATTAGATCCCTATTAGGTGCGTGGTATCAAAATTTTAGAACGCAGGTATTATCTTCTACGACTAATGAATCTACAGGTATAGATTATTCAATTAAATTTGTTGATATCCGTACACCCTCTTCTAAACAAAAGAGTTAATTTGGCAAAATCCTTCCTCAGTAGCGTCACAACGTATAATTTCAGCGCCATCTGTTAGTTTAGTAAGGTACTCGAAGTCGTTGAAAAAAAGTCTGCACCTCCTTCTTAAGAAGCGTCATAAGATTTAGGTGCAAACTAAACTAAATCGAGTGTAGTGGCTACCCCCTCCCCCCTGTTGGTACTAGAATTTTTATAGCCTATAACCTGGCCAGGGGTTTTCTCGACAGATTAATAAAGTTTGCATCAAAATCCGTTCAACCGTTCTCACGTTATGCGCGGTCAAATAAACGACAAACAGATAAACAGACAAACAGATAATCAGACAAATTCTAAAAACTGTTGGAACGTGTTCTGTTATAGATTATAAGTATCCCCAGCCAACTTTTTTCGGATATTTTCCATGTACAGACTTTCGACCCTCTTCAGCTTTATTATATGTATAGTATAAGTAGATAGATAGATGTAACCGATCTTAGCTTCGGCTTTACCACGGAAATATCTGACGTCACGCCATTGGTAGTTATTGTAAATTTATTGTAGTTTGTGCCCGAATAAATACTTGAAAATTTTCGTTTTCGTAGACTCGTGTCTGCAAAAACAGCAAAGCACTGAGCCTATACCAAAAATCTACACTGTCGCTGTCGGGTTGATTTTAAGGACGCAATATTTTCGTGTGACGCGACACGCTCCATTAAAATAGGCCAGGAGCTGGCTTCTCATATGGCATGTTTAAGTTGGCCATTTCTTTCCCTCCCTGTATTTACGACGCTAATGCCCGTGGTAGGTTTCCGGGCCGGGAGGAAACTGACGAAGCGCAGCTTCCGGGACGTCAGCTTGTTTGCTACCTCCTTATCTCTGATGTAAGCCTCGCATGTTTATTTGCCTTTCTGATCATGCCTGTTTGTACTGCATGAATTTTGAGGCACTTCTGCCTTTGGCTGGAGGCTTAATCTGTCTTGCTTAACGTAAGCTTTATTATAAAACAAAGGTGGTGTTCGGTACGTATTTAATTTAGGCTTGCCAAAACAAGAAGCTGATTACGTTGTCATCTTATTAGTAAAATATTTGCGTTAAATTTGGCGTACTTTATACAAGATTATAATTATATGAATTTCCAATAAAAGTCGTACCTACTCTATCATGTCCATACATGTATATTTGCAACAAAGAAGAGCAATTAAATTAATGTTTCTATCTACAGTTTATACCCAGGTTCATTCTAGACTCGTTTACAGCCTGACAACCAACAAACCGAACAGAACCTTTCCGATCCTACCATTATTAACGAATTCTTATCGTAATCTTGATTGTTTTGTTTTGAGTAACGGCAACAGGCGAACGAAAATGCTTATCCAAGCCGTTTTCCATTCCCGACGGAACCCTAATTAATGGTAACATGATTTAAATTTTGCGAGGTAGACAGCACAGTGTTTTGCAACAAAGCGTCGACCGACACGACCTATGCTTTTCAACGGGCTGCAATTTACATAAAATAATGAAACAGGAAGCAGGTGAATAAAGCCAGTCGTTATTTGCTTAGAAAATGAAATAAAGTCATTTATACTGCACAGGTAAGATAACAATGAACGGATCAATCTGGTTGTTATTAATTTCGTAAAGAAATACACGTCCAAGATTTGAGGTAACTGCTACGGCGACGTCTCATTTAAAGCGCGCTGACGGAAAACAGTAGAACATCTGTCTCGTTTTCCTTATTGCTCCTTTCACCATGATATTCGAATATTTACTTACTGAAAGCGGTAGCGTATTTTTTTAGCGTCATATCTTCACATGAAAATATCGGGATCCGAGTGTCTAATGTCAATAACCTCCGCAAAAAGTAGCGCCTTGCGCACTTTGACCGCACCAATATCGCTAAGGCTAACTTGTGATGCTCATAACGAAGAGGGTCTCGCTAAGTCACTATCACGTGTTAACCCTTTACCAGGCGAAGGGATATATTCCTCCCACATCTTATATCGGTTACCGTAGTCAGGTTTTAATTCCAAACCTCCTACAAAATATTTTGTCAATCCCTAAAAATAGTATTTTATGATCTTCATTCACAACACGCTTCTAAATCGCGTAATATATCTTTGGCAGCCGTTTGAATTCACTTGAACTCTATTTTCAGTAAACTACGGAGAAATTCGAACACTTACCTTAATTTCTATGAAACAGAAGTACATAGTTCAAACAATTTTTTGACATTTTGTGGATTTTGAGTGTTCAAAGGTAATGTAATCGTAAACATTGCTAAATATTCGTGCATTATTGTGTATGACCAGAATTAGGATGTGGGTTGACATTATCCCATGGCCTTATTAGAGTTTAATTGTGCTGGAGCTATTCTTCACATGGCCCGGTAAATTGTCTTGTCATGTCATAAAAACTCACATAAGTAATAAAACTGTTTGAAGCGTGCCGTGAATGAAGATCATAAAATAATGTTTCCAGTGATTGATAATGTTTCATAGTAAAATTTGGAGTTAAACCTTGACTATAATAAACGATATAAGATGTGTGGAGGAGTATATCCCTTCGCCTGATCAAGAATATAATAAGACAAAATCGAGTATGACAGTTAATTACTTAGACAGGCGATGGGATAACCGTAACCCACATTTTTATTTCTGGTTTAAAGGTACATCTCCGACTTTCGTAAATACATTGCTACACGGTTGTAACAGTATATAAAGTACCTACGTATGAAGAAACGCTAGTTCTTAGGGGCCTGGTAGAGGGTTAACCTTAGATTTTTCTCGCAAGTTTTTGCCTGTCTCTTTATGTGTACTCTCAGACATGTTAATACCGAGTTATAGGCTCGTGTAAGAACCGCACTCGGCACGTTGCTCCTCGAACGTCACGTCCGCACGATAAATTGATTCGGTACCAGATGTGCACCCGACTCGTACACGACACGACCAAATATTTCACTAACACTTTTTCTTGACATTATTATTTTTAGTTCGTATTGTGCGAGAAAAAAGATTCGGAGGTATACACGTCTGCACGTGGACTTGTGTCGGCGCGCTTCGCGTGAGTTGTCAGAAATAATGTCAGGCTCGTGATGTTTTCCTTATACCCTCGAAGTGAGCGGTGAAATTTGTCTGAAATATAAAGAACTAGCTGAGGCTCCCAATCGACAACTCGGGTTTTCATTCATACAAAAAATACCTAGTAATTTTCCCAAAGGAAAATTGAGTACCTATAAAGGTATGCGGGAATAAAATATTCTTACCAATAAAACTTAGCTAAAATTAGTATTAAATATTATTGACCATAAATATGTATGTTAGTCTGTAAGGTATTTATTGTATGGGCCAAGTTGCCCGAAATAAATTAATTTATTATCATTATTATTATTAAAAACGTTTTAGACGAGCTTAAGTGTCAATTTTCTATGAACTGACCTGTAAATCTTAAACACGTAAACAACGGTTGTCAAGTTTTAGTGGTCGCATGAAAACAGTAAGTTTACATACCTATCTAAGCACACTAATCAAAATTTTCCAGTTAACTTTTGAAACTGAAATATTGCGACTGTAAAAGGGGAATAACTACGAACTAATATTTTTACTGTAATTTAGCTAGGTTTCATTAATAGCTTTGTAATGTAGTTAGATGAATCATGGATGAATCTGAATAGATTTAAGTACCGTCAAAAGTTTTTAAAGTTTCAACTACATCGCATTAAGTTAGTACAGAACTCCGAACCGGCGTTATTTATGTTAACAAGCATAACTTCCTATAAAATATTCATCAGACTCCTAAATTAAATGAAGAAGGCCTCAAGAACTTAGATAGTTTGAACAGGATGAGTTAGCAGAAGCGTCGCGGGCGATCGAGGCACTCGCAGTGATGGATGACGCGACATCCCTCCTCGGAGCTTAGAACTCATTGAGGGGGAATTACATCGAGACGTTGACGAATTGCCACTCCACACACAGATAACACTATTGAATTTAAAACTTCCACTGACCAGTCTTTACCAATTTGTCCCGAGCCGGTGACAGATCATTAGAGCATCTCAACGAATTGGTTCTTTGAACGGCTTGAACGGCTAACGCTGCGTTATTATTTCGAATTCTTTTTAATGGCTTTTATTTTCTTTGGCGTTGCGAAAAGCTTTTGCCAGATAAGAGATGGAGTTACAGCGCAGCGTCGTCTAAAAACCGAATATTAATTTGCCAAGACGTTCATATAAATACCGTTTTATTTATTACAATAATAGATATCCCATAACTATTTTTAATTCAAATTTATTTCGTATAACAAATTAAAATGCTTGATTAGAAAAAAAAACAATGCTTTCGGCTGTTCAAAATAAATTGTGTAACGTCAAGTTTCGCGAAAGCATTACGGTTTTAGCGACAGGGTGGCAAGAATTAAATTTCATTTTGGGGTTTATAATTTATATGAATCGGCGTAGTTTTGTAAATGCCGAAACTTTGGACTCGGTCCGACCTAAAGGCGCAGAGTTTGTAACAAAACAAAATTACAATAGAAGGAAGTTTATTGCTCAGTCTTCGGGGAGCGCTCGGGCGCACAGATCGAAATATAAACGATTCACTTTGTGCTACGTCCAAATCGAGGGGTTCAACAAAACCCTACATTTGGCAAGAGCAAGACGCTACGGTGAGGGATAAGTTCATTTATTAACAAGATTATAGACCAAACAACTCATTTAACTTCGTTTTCAATTTATATTTTGACTGTTCACGTAGACGCGAGCTTCTTACTGAATGAAAACAAAAACTAATTATAATGTCAACGGTCTCAACATTTGTCTTACGAGATTAAAAAACCTTTTCTAAAACAATGCTAGAAAAATATGTTGTAATGATGTAAGTAGCTCACTTTTATATTAAGGTAGACAGGTGATAAAGTTTTCAGGTCTTTATGTAGATATGAGCAACAGAATTATTATTACGTAATATTTCTTTAACGAATGAATTACCTATTTTGCTTTTTATTTTAAGTCTTTAAGTAAAATTAGATTTGAACAACATATCAACATGCAGCATCGGCTATCTTGGTTTAGTAGCCTTCTGACATTTACAAATCACTTAGTCAAGAACCCTTAGTAACACTTAGTAAATATTCTACTGTTTTATTTATTTGCTTAGTATTATTATAAAATTACTCACAGCAAAACAGTTGACGTTTTATTGGAGTCCGCGTCATAGCGCCTTGCGGGCGGCGACAGTTTACGATGCTATACGCACCACCAGCGCACTTTGCTCGTAATTGAATCGCAGGCGTTTGCTGTAAACGCGGATTTTCCGTAACTACAAGAAACAATGGCAACAGTACAATACAAAGTATTAAGGCCAAATGCTCTCACTGGTTTTTCTGCTCAGTAATGTGATTAAGATTTCTCCATTTCGTAAATAAAGCTCAGACGGGAGAAGTCAAGGATCTTAGTCGCAACTGAAAGTTAAAATCCAACCAAACATTGTTAGGTAACTATGTAAGTTATATTGTTATTTTAAAAAACCGGGACAAGTGCGAGTCGGACTCGCGCACCGAGGGGTCCGTACAAACCTGTAGGTAGTAACTTTAAAATTATTAAAAATATTTTTATTATATTATGATGTAGCTAAAAAAATACGGTTTTCGCAAATTCTCCTTTATCTTCACGGTTCTGTAGGTTTTGATTCCCTTGCGAGTTTCGAAAATTTGCGGAAATTTGCGGCATATTACGGCTTTATCTTTTGATTGCGTTCGCTTAGAAGTTAGATTTTTACACAGCTCCAAAATGAAATGAAATGAAAAAAATGAAATGAAATGATTTTTATTTGCGGAATATGGACAGGACCAAGGGACTTTAGACCTGCGTATTTGATATAAATTTTAGCTTGAAACCTCCACGCGTTCCTGAGAAAAAGGGTCTTGACGACGGACGGACGGACAACAAAGTGATCCTACAAGGGTTCCGTTTTTTCCTTTCGAGGTGCGGAACCCTAAAAACAAGAGGAGCAATGGACTTTTATGTTCTATTACAAATATTCTATTCACGAATACATTAATTTACCTCCAGCCACCATTTTGCGTGCAACTTCGAGTATTTACTGTCCCTGAAAGCCTCCACTCCAGCTCCAGTCGACGCGCGTATGAGTGAAATACCTGCACGAGGCAATCGCAATTCCATAATCTTCTATATCCTTCTTTTACACACCACTCTCACTCTTAATCTTTGTTGGCTCACGTCGTGCAGCTTAATATTTCACTTGTACGAGTACCTATGCATGTTGACTTTTGCAGAGTATTTATAAGTGTTAGAATTTAATGATAAATCATTGAGATTATGAGATTCATTACAGCTTGAGCAGACAAAATTAAAACACGGCTTTTTAGTCAGCTATTAAATGACTCTTTTAACTCGCGCTACATTTCCATAGTTCTGTGGTTCCCCTAAATTCTGCGTGAAGCTGCGTAAGTCAGTCTATTTAAGTCATGAAAACACTGCACGAAATCAGAAATCTCTGCGTAGCCCCAGTGAATCCTTTGATATCGCAACAAACTTTACTCGCAACGACCTCATATTGCGTAAAAGATGTTACAGTATAATAAATGTTTGAAGCGAGAGCGCAGGCTCTTGCTACCCCAGCGGGTACTTGGCTATTTGTGGGCTAACGTAAACCGCGAAATTCCCGGTTAGTGTTACCCACCTTACGTTATTTAGCGTCAAGTTATCACGACCCGTGGGAGCGGACTGCTGTCTGCACTAAGGACGCATAATCACAGCACTTAAGTTGTATTAGTCTTAATATGGACTTTCGGCCTCGAGAGACGGGAGTTTTTAAAGTTGGTTGACGTTGTGAATATTTTAATACCTGTTTTGATGTTTATTTCACTAGCTGTTTCTCGCGACTTCGTCTGCGTAGAATTGGTTTCTCGCACGCCCGCGGTTAACATATATATTTTTCGGGATCAACACAGGCTCTAGGCTCAACACAGTTTTTAGGGTTGTAGCCGGAGGGCCAAACTGGCCCGAATTGCTGTCACTCAGAGTCCATCTATCCGTCTCTCTGTAGGTTTTAACCAATAATGCCAAATAGACGTGTCTGTCAACTTGAAAGTTCGACTTTAACGACATATTCATTTGATAAGAACTTGTTTAAAATTGGTTGACCACTTATTTGGCTGATGGTACCTCAGTTAAATAAGTACATGGTAGGTAGGTACATAAAAGGTTCCACAAACACGTGTAGTATATGTCATATAACACTCACAACCTAGTATTAAGTACATAAATATGGTACCTCTAGGTACACGGAAAGTCCTACGTATTGATTTTAGCAGCGCTGTTATTCCTGTTATATTCCTTTTTGTTTAAATATAAGGTCCCTATATCAAAACTATTTAGGCCCGGCCTAGCGAAACATTTGAACCAGTATGTCGATTTATTAAGCATTTAGACGACCATTAACAATATCGTCACTACTTTGAAAAAATCTCGTATCTCAAATCAATACGTCAGCAAATTTGACCCTTAAAGCAATGTTCATTAAATTCACTCGGAAAGATCATCGATTTTGAGATACCAGCTTTTATCAAAGTAGCGACGATAATATTCTTGTAACTCCAGAACTAAACTGAAATAGGTGGATATTTCATTTCAAAAGAAAATTGCAAAACATCCGATGTCCCGGAAAGCATTTCTTAATTAATCGCAGAGCAAATCTCTTTGTAAGCAAAGGCATTCCCTGTGTCACATGTAGTGAGTAAAGATAGGCTTTCATTCGTGATCTCGATAAACTGGCAACCCCAGACAGTTATTGACAAATCTTGAGTGTACGCGCCCCCTTAGCTTTTAATCTAGGCACGTCAAACGGGGGCTGTATTAGGGCTAGCACGTTACAACCGATAGTGTTCTTTACGCTTACAGAAGAAGCTAATTTTGCCTAAGTGGGCTACTCGGCGAGCGGTGCATACGCCGGGGGCGCCAGCCCTGTCGGTACCTACATACGCTGCATTCGCTAAAATGTGCTTCACTTGTTTTTGAGGGTTCCGTACCCGCAGGCTGACAAACGGAATCCTATTAATGTCGCTGCGCTGACTGTTTGGCCGACTGCCCGTGTGTCCATCACAGTGCTGCAGGGCTACTACGAAACTCAAAACTCGAAGTTCGTGTCGTGCGGTCCCTCTGACACTTGTACTATTTAATACGAGAGCGAGAGGGACAGTACGATACGAAGTTCGAGTTTCGAGTTTCGTAGTAGCCCTGCTGTATCTCAAGAACCGTAATAGATGACAGTTGAAATTTGCACGTAATTATGAACTTTTTCTGTGGCTTCGCTTTTGGAAACTATGATTACAAACTAACGGCCATGGGAATTCTCTATAATTTCACCTCGTATTAAAATGCAGTTAAAATCAAGAAGTTATTCTGACCTCGGGATTTGAATATATTCCACATTCTACTCCGCTTTCCTGTCATCGAAAATTCATACTTTTGGAAGTCAGTAGGTACTGCTAACTTTTGAAGAAATGAATTATTAATGAGAAATGAAAATATAATGAAGTTGTGCTTCGATTAATACATAAATGCGTCTCAACGATCTTTATATCTCTCTCGTCCGCGAAGAATTCGTTAATCGCTATCCCGCGGAAACTATGCATTTTTCCGGGATAAAACTATCCTATGTCCTTCTCCGTGACGCAAACTTTAGTTTATTTGTTAAATATTGTGGGTTATCAAACATAGAAAGACAAATTGTTTAATTTTTATAGCTTATGCTGAGCCTGAGCCCCTTGCCACCTGCTTATAAATGTGAATTTTATATTTGTGTATACTTATGTCTTGTTCTCTGTGCGAATAAATGATTTAATTTAATATTAACTAACTCAAATGAGAGCAGTGTGTTCATGGAGTTCTTTGGGCTGATCACACATTCTCACTGGTCAACATTGGTTTCGTATTTTTTAATTTAAGTGCACGAATTATGTACTAGAGACAAAGCTGAGAATGCATCTCAAGAAACACTGCCATTTTAACAAAGTTCGAGGCAGATTATTTCCAAGCTCGTCTACTGATGAAAACTGATTTGTGCTTTTCTGCACAATCGAAAATTGTCAAAACGAAAATTGACATTTGGAATTATTAGTTGTATAAAACTGAACTCTCAAACTGTTGCTGTTCTTGAATTTACGACCCAAGCAGCATTTTAGCGCTCTTAACACTTGAGCAGCAAGTCAGGATGGCGTACATTGTTTAGACGTAAGTACGCATGCACCTTTTGTGCGTGTGCAATACTTGTGCTATGAATTTCCTAGGGTACTTTTATTGTTTTGCACGAACGATAACAACTTACAGACGCATTCCCGCTTGTGAAAACACGGTGTGTATACCTTACATGTAGAGATATTTATAAACCTAGACGTATTCATGTGTACATCGTATTTTTCACGATTTCCGTTAACTTTGACAGATGGCTCAGTTCATTAATTTCTATTACAACCTGGTAATTAACTTTTTAGCCAAATTGACGAAAACATTTTTTATACACACATAATAACGTTAAGACGCAATTGTAAAATTCACGAACTTCGCGAGTGACATTGACGTGACACATGAGAGGGATATCAATAAACTCACTTTGTTATCCGTATTTTGCTAAATGAAATTAATAAAAACACTTTATCGACTTGAAAAAATCGTGCCAATTAAAACTTTTACACTGTTTTACTGCACATATTTACTAGTAATTATCTTGATTCTGATTGTATTTTGAACAGTAAGTGCTAGGTCACTATTATCTTGGAGAAATTAACTAAACCTGTTGAATGTTCCCTTAGAGTTAACGGAAATCAAAAATAACAAGGTGTTTACACAACAAACCCTTACATAGTTTTTTACCAAGTTTGTTTTGCTAACTGTATTTTAAAGTGATATTTACATCAGACCTCTATAAAAGTACCAAAATAGAAGCGAAAATGGTGAATGGTGTGAATCTGTGTAATTCAAATAAGATATAGACTGCCGCCAGAATGTAGGTACATTTTACGACAAAAACGTACCCAATACCAACGCTGTATTAAAAAATTCAGACGCTACGAGTAGGTTCTCATAGGTACATACGGTGAACTGTACCTATTCGCTTTGCATCGTCCACATAATGTATCCACATACATTACTAACCCACACTTTTGCAAACTTGCGTGAAGTAATAAAAAAAAACTACTATCTGTTACCCGCAACTCCGTCCGCGTAGAATTCGTTTATCGCTATCCCGCGGGAACTATGCAATTTTCCGGTATAAAAGTTATCCTATGTCGTTCCCCAGGATTCAAACTATTTATGTACCAAATTTAATCTAAATCGGTTTAGCGGTTTAGACGTTAAAAGGTAACAAACGAACAGCCTTACAAACTTTCGCATTTATGATATTATGGGATATTAATTTAAAAACAGAATTACATTCCATGAGCAGTTAACTTTTTCTATACCTATCTACAACTACATAGGAGCTTGAAACGAGCTCCGCGGCAAATACCCCGCAAGACCATACAGGGTGTCCTGTTAACTGCAAAATGCACACCCATCTTTATTTTTGCACCAGCTTTATAAAAGAAGCTCCTCACAGTAGGTATATTAAAGACCAGTAAGGAGATATTTTCCGATTAACTAGACAACGTTTACATTACACGAGATAGTAGCACCATTTGAAATTTATTGGCCCGTTATGGTGGCGAGTGCATCTAGCTAACCCCATTGCAGCACTCGCGTTAAGGACTATGCAGTGCAACGGAAAGAAAAATGCCATTTATTTATGTAAACCTACATTCAAATATACATTTTTATTTTTTACACACCTACGGTGAAGCAAAATGTGGGTTATGGTTTTCACCGGTATATGGGGCATTTAAGTACTATTGTAATAAATAACATTAAATCTCGTTTATAAATTGTCATTTTATATGAAGGAAATAAATCTCTCTTTCTTTCCTTTGATAGTATAGATAAGCGCGATGGTGAAATTTGCTCCAAAAGAACCATCTTTATCCCATAAATTTGAGAAGTGCAAAGGCTTCAAGTCTAAGTCCTTAATCCTGGATCAATCATATCCTACGCAACGCAACCTCACATCAAGCACCGTATAAAACACGATGTAAGTATTGCGAGCCTCGGGTCCGGGCGGCTGACGCGGAATTGATTCAGAGCGCGACGTGAGCCGACTTGGTAACAGCACTACTCGCACCGGTGCTGCCAGGGGAGAGAATACTTGTACGTTTACGCGAATTTGAGGTAAGTACCCAACTCAAAATTGCGGACCAAAAGAGTTATCTTTTTTATAGACATTTCTGTGTGATATTTGATTAAAAAGTGTGACAGTTAAAATAAAATTAAAACGCATTATTGCCACAGGAAAAAAAACTTGACTACACAAATAAATAAGTTTTTGTTAAAAATTTCATTTTAAATTCCTTCTTTCTTGCTGACTGCACTTTTTGTTAATTGTACTTGCATTGTCATCCAAACTAGGTACATTTCCAACAAAAGTTACAAGTACAAAAAAAAATAAGTAAACCAACTAAGGACATAAAGCAAAGCAGGTGGCAATGGGCTTTGGCCCTTTACTAAGAAGTGCCAAATTCGAACTTCGTATCTTGCCGTTCCGCTGATGCTAATATTATTAATTTAATTAGAGAGTGAGAGGGACAGTACGATACGAACTTCGTTTTTGGGATTTTGTTGTAGCCCCCTGGTTCAGCCAATAAATAGCAGTCAATAAATGTTTTATTATATGCCCACAAAAACACAACACAGAAAAGCTACGTAGGTAATCCTATAGGTTATAGCCACTAGGATCAACAATGGCCCGATTTCTGAAGTCATGTCTGTGAAAATAACATTCGAAAGACGTGAAAAGGCGTGTCGAATTTAAAATGTAAGTTGCGTAGGTAGTAAATATATTAGTAATGATTGAAAAAGTAAAGATATTTCTCTACCTTCAGACTACTATAAGGTTGTTACGAGAATTCGTGTAATAAGTTGGCAACGTCGATTCAAACGTAAGCCGTCGCCAGACGAAAGGGAGCTTTATGCTGACGGCTAACAAATTTAATTAGAATCTACTTTAATGCCCTCTTCTACGCTTACGTGCTTTGAAGGCTAGGACAATTCGCTCCAATACTGCTCATAATCTTTATTATTATCTAACAATAGGGAAATTCGCTCTAATTGTTGTTGTTCTCTAAAAGTAGCTGGGCCCACTGTAGTAAGTCCACGAAAAACCTTAAAGTTTATATTAAGACATTTGTGGTGCACTTTTTCATATAAGAGACCTAATCAATGCCATTCCCAAATAATTACGTTCTATGGCGAGGTACATAATACTTTATTGTTAACTACGAGTAGCTTTATTGCGGCTTCGTCTCCGTGGAAAAATTTTGGGTGCGCATTTTTTCACATAAATTTTTAAGTCCTATTATCAGAAGTACGAAAATGTTTCTCATACATTACATTACATTTACATCATAACGATCACTCTTCATATTTTTTTACTAACGATCGATACTCATAATCATCAAAATTCATAATATCACTAATCAAACACCTTGTTCATAGTAATATTGGTTTTCATATTTTCTTATACTAACACCAATATTCATAACTTTGTTAATACTAATATTTGTTTTCATATATTTCTTAATCATAAGTGTTATTTACCCGCATTATTGACGCGCAGGGACTTGGAAAATTTTTGGTGGTGCGAAATAATGTATTTAAGGAGGATTCCGGTACGACGATGAGCGAAGCGAGGAGGAGTGTTAGGTAGAATTGTGACCCTACAGTCCGCGAGCCGAGCGAGGGAAGCGAGCGTGCCGCGGCAGCGGCCGGCGAAGCGCCAGGACCGAACATATTTTTCAACTAATACCAATATAATAATAAATAATTAACGACATAAGTAAATCGTCTGTTATGATGATTTTTTTTTCTGAAAAACAACGTTATGAGTTGAGATGTGTTCTTAGTAATACATTATGAGTAAAAAAAATGAACATTGTCTGTTATGAATGAGTTCCGATGTTAGTAATAAAAATTTAAGAAAAAAAAGGTATGAGGAAAAAAAATATTAAGAGTGTATATTATGAACACAAATCGGTAGTAAAATAAAAAATAGGAAAAATAATTTTATGGGAGTCAATATGGACCCAAAAATTCTAGCTCCAAGGGTTTAAGGCTGTGAGCTGTGAGGGTACTGTAGCTAAACTCGGTTTAAGGGTGAGTGTAACTAAACTCGATTTAAGACGTGCGTAATCCGGTACAATATCTTTTACTATGAGTGAGTCTCACGGTAGTTTCAGGTATCGTTTCTCTTGTATAGTTAGGTATAGTTAGTAGACAGTATGGGTCCCCTTAAACAAAATAGAACTTCCTGCACTACAGGTTTATAATAAACTCACACAAATAAAGAACACAATTGTTAAACGCATGGGTCGTCACCATTGAGACCACAATAAAGCAATTATTTCTCCAAAGGGGAGCCAGACAAGCAACTGAGTTGTCTGACTACAAAGTTATATAAACATCATTATCGAAGAAATATTGGAAGGAAGACCCATCGTCAGCTTTATATTGTTTTCTAAATCGGAAGCAGTAGTGCCTTTCGCTTCCGGCAATTCAGCTTGTTTAGCGAGAAAATCTACTTTTTGTTGTCTCTTTGATTTCTTTGTTACGCCGTCAATGTTTGATTTTAACTCGGAGCAACTAGAGCAGGCTTCTAACTTGTGGTTAAATTTTTCGGTGTCAAGTACTTAATATTTTTATTTGTTTCAGTTAGAAACTAACTAAACTTTGTTCTGGTAACTAATGGTAAAAACTATATTAAATACAATATTGCGTTACAATCCTGCTTTTAATTAAATTCACATAAGATTATCTTTTATAAATACAAACTTACCAGAGCTTACGTAGCTTATTGTTTAATGCTCGCTCGACTACGAGTACTTCAACTTGTATCTAGTTAGTTTCCTTACTAATATTTTATGTAGCAGCATTCAAATTTAACCTCTGTACTCGTAGTATGCACTATGCACACTTACAACTTTTTACAGCTACGTGTATTTTTTGCAGTTTAATGCATATCAACATTATTATTAGCGTTCCATCGCAGTCGGCCTCTCATGTTATTCTTGAAAAACTTCCAACCCTAGGGTTGTTTTTTCACTTACGAGAGCTATGATGTGTGTTATGGATGGTGCATTCTATAATGTTATTTTAAAGGCAGACAGGAGGGATGGGGCACTTGTCCCTTGATTGCCGTCGGGCCCCATGCGAGTGCCCCACTCGGCTGAAATTACACTCTCTGCCGCTCTATCGGGTGTTTTGTAGCGCGACCTGCATCACACTGATACTACGAGTGCAATCTCGAGACGCTCGCGTCGCGAAAATAAACTAGATGCCTCAGTATATCGGGGAACTCGTTTGATGCCTTTCAAAAGGTTGTCTTGCCTTGCCTCAATGAAGACGGTATTAACGTGCGTTGGTATACTTCGTACCTTTGAATGGTTGCGAGCACGTGAATCTGGTTTATGTATACATCTTAACTAATACTATACTATAAATGCAAATGTGAATATGTTCGTTTGTTGTTTAGTTACGGATTCCCGATTAAGTAGTTCCCAATCGTGATGAAGCTTGAGACCTTGAAAAGAACATAGAATAGAATACTTTTATCCCGGACAATTGCGTAGTTCCCACGGGATAACGACACAAGAATTCTTTGCAGACTAACTCACGGGCAAAAGCTAGTACAACTGTACTGGACATAATCATCATCATGCCAGCCTTAATACGTCCTACTGCTGGACACAGCGCTGCTAGTAGTAGTGCTGGGCGTAGTTTCCACGCAAGCCCAGTGCGGATTGGGAACTACTGGACATATAACACTATATAACTATACATAAATAGAAATTCTAGAGATTCTTTTATACCTAATTATGAAATTTGAAACAAGTGAAGCTTAAAACAATATACAATGTTGTTAATTTTAACTGATGTCTACAAATAGTCTCGTCATAGATATTATAAAACTGATTTCATAACAGTGAAATATATCCCAACAAATTCAACCGAGATAAGTCGCCCAACAATAAAACAACAATAAAAGGTACCGGGGAAGTATCAAATTCAAACATACCTGTGTAATATGTTTCCGGTATCAATATGAGTTTTTCCGGGATCTACATTTATGATGAAATTCTGTGTAGTCTACGTTATTGGATATGAAAATCATTAACGGAGCGTAACGCCAGCCATTATATTACGCTAAACGGCATTTACATATGAAAAATCGTAACTGAAAATACAAGGCAGAAGCTATTTTTTCCCGTTAAAATAACCGACTTTCGCATGGACTTTATCACCATCACTCACCATGCACAATTTGTCAACAGGTTTCTTTCATTATTTTTTTTAAATGTATGTAACTTCATCGTTAATACCTCTTTTCGATCTAGATAAACGTTTAAACTTTTTGTTAACCGCGCTTGAATTGTCACCATATCGACACTCATACCAAATCAGATAAAACGATCACTAGAAGTCTGAGACTTTGGACTTGCAACTTTTTTAAGAGAACTAAGGTCCATCAATGAACTACAACCTTTTATCTAGTTAATCTTCTACTACCGTTTGTGGTAGTGGAGTAGCAAGACTATGATGTACTCGTACTTTAACTCATATAGGTACTAGAAAATTGCAAGTTAAATGAAAGCTGGTAAAAAGACGTTGAGGCTGGTACAGCCTTATGTACCGTACCATCAGCCAAATATGTGGTCTACCCTAAAGCTGATAATCGTTTGCATGTCATAAATCAATAATGCCAATAAACGTGTCTGTCAACTTGAAAGTTCGACTTTAGCGCCATGTTCATTCGAAAGGAACTTGATTAAAAAATGATAGACCTCTTATTTGGCTGATGGTACTCGTACCTATGTAATATCGAACCGCATGATTCCTAACTCGCTCTAGAACGTTCTCACAGTAATAATTGCCACTATAAGATATTCAGAAAAAAGTTTCCATACTGGTTCACAATACAGATGTCCAATAGCAATAAGCAATACCTAATCAAATGGGAAATTAATGCTAGTTAACAGCTTTAAGAAATGCCATGTTATTTCCTGTGGTCAAAGTTGGTTATTCAAAACATTTTGAAGAAAAACAAACACTTCAAATATTTCCCGATCAGATGAACTGATAACCTATTCAAAAACATGATGCACATTTCAATGTTGAAACAGAAATCGCAGTCGCCGTGGTGGTAAAAGTGCACGGAAAATCGCATCAGCGGGGCCGCTTCACGCCCAAAGGCAATACAGAAAATATTTTCCGTTTAACTAACACCTTTCGTGTCACGGGGTACTAACGCGATTTGAAATTTATTTCCCGAGCTTGTGATGTGGCTGCACCCTGGGTTAAAGTGAATGAGTTCACTGAGCAAGGCAACGTGGTTGTCTACTTATTTTTACTGTTGTATCATGGCATTTGATTATGATAGATAGGTATTTATTCCTATAAGTTTTACAAGATTTAAATATGTTATCAGAATTAATGCCATGCCCACTACGCTCGTGTGGGAACTTAGCCCAAGTCTTCTAATTCTGAAATGGTCTGTGGCAAACAAAGGGTCCTGAATAGGCTGGAAATTAGTAGGTAGGTACTTAGTGGAAATCAACTATTAGCCCGAAAAAAGCCGGGCAAGAGCGTTTCCGACACGCCCGAAATAGGGTTCTGTAGCCAATACGAAAAAATAAGTAATATTTTTCTAAGGATTTCGTATTTTGTACGGAATATTCCAAGTTAAGGTATATTTTGTGTGTTGCCAGTGATGACATATGGATCCGAGACGTGGTGCTTTACTTTAGGCCTTATAAATAGGCTCAGAGTTGCTCAGCGAGCTATGGAGAGAGCTATGCTTGGGGTTTCTCTACGCGATCGAATCAGAAATGAGGAGATACGTAGAAGAACAAGGGTCACCGACATAGCCAAGCGAATTAGCTCGTTGAAGTGGCAATGGGCGGGCCATATAGCACGGAGAGCGGATGGCCGTTGGGGCCGAAAAGTTCTCGAGTGGATACCGCGGATCGGCAAGCGCAGCGTAGGACTACGTCCACCAACAAGATGGACGGATGACCTGGTTAAAGTGAACCCGCATCACGGTGGATGCAGGCCGCTGCCAACCGAAGCAACTGGGGGTCTGTGGGGGAGGCCTATGTCCAACAGTGGACGTCCTACGGCTGAGATGATGATGATGAGGTATATTTTATACCTTAGGCTGCTATTTACTCTTAAACTACTAATAATTCTCAAGAAAACTTAACCGTTATAGTTTTCCATGTAAGTTTGACATACTTACTTACTCCCATCCTGATTTTTTTCAAATTTTCCACCCACCGGTTTAGTTGAATATTTTGCAAACGAATCACTGAATCGAAAAATCGTTTTAGCACCTTACCCTGATCCTAGTTCTTCTACGTACTTATATCTCCTCATTTCTGATTCGATCCCGTAGAGAAACCCCAAGCATAGCTCTCTCCATAGCTCGATGAGCAACTCTGAGCCTATTTATAAGGCCTACAGTAAAGCACCACGTCTTGGATCCATATGTCATCACTGGCAACACACATTGGTTAAAGACTTTCGTCTTAAGGCACTGAGGAATTTTAGACGAGAAGACTTTGCGGAGTTTCCCAAACGCTAAATTAAAAATATGTATACAGGAACAGTTTAGTGATATCTACTGCAGCACCCCCTGGTGGCCTAAGAGCTTAAATCGTATTTAAGAACCAGCCTGATTAGTGGTTTGAATAAATTCGTAACAGACATGTTGCACATAAACACGATTCCTAACTCCAAACGCATATACCTTCTTCGGTCCGTCGTGGGTAAAAAACATTTGTTTTATGTGAAAAACGCTGCGTTAAACGCAATGCGTTTGACGCACATTCAATCTAACCAATCATAATACACAAAATCTAATTATTAAACTGCGTTTGCCGCTGCGCTCACCGCATAAGACAATGATTGGTAATTAAATTATCCGATGCAAATTGATGTGCGTCAAACGCATTGCGTTTAATGCAGCGCTTATCACATAAAACAACTGAGCGCTTTAAGATTTTGATGCCAAACACTTGAAAATAACATTATACTTACTCGCATTAATGGGCGATTTTGGCTATATTAAATACTCAAATACTCAATAGCTTTCCCCGCGATTTTGTCTGCGAAGAATTTGTTTATCATTATCCCGCGGGAACTATGAAAGTTAATAAAAAATCTCTTCATAACAACCTTCCTAGACATTAACGAATATAAGAAGAAACTAGCTTTTGCCCGCAGCTTCGCCCGCGTGGAATTCGGTTATCGCGCGCCGTTAAAAGTAGTCTATGTCACTCTCTGGCCCATAAACTATCTCTACGCCAAAAATCACGTCGATCCGTCGCTCTGTTTCGACAAACATACAAACATTCAAACACACAAACACACACACTTTCGCATAATATTAGTATGGATAAATAAATAACTGAATTTGTCCAGTTTTACTGAGCTAGTAGTTATAAAGACTTTATATTTATTGTCTGTTGAAAAGTTCATTTATCACATAGTTTATGTGTTTTATAAATGAAGCGCGCGTGTTTTAATTGAGCGTTGTTCGAAATTCGAATCTAAAGCCAGTCTTAGCGCGAACACACATAAAAACAAACATTTGAGTCGCTACGACTCTTTTGAACGCGGGTTAATTAACGAGCAGAATGCAGTTGTTCACTAATTCAAGTAAGGAAGTTAGACTGAAGTTGGTTTAAATATTAAAATGTTTTAGTTTCAATCTTTTGTTTTATCGAGATTGTCGTAGCGTAGAGCATTCTGTTGTTATGAAAAGGTACGAAAACATGGTGTTGATAGTGTAAGGCGAAATTATTTGAATCATTATTTTAAAGTCAGTTACACATTTTTTGAAATACCTATATTTGATATATATTTATAAATATATACTTATATAAAAAAGGTCTTTAATCGAAGGCACTTCACACTTTTCAGCTCCATTTTATAAAATAAATTTTATTAATTTATTTGAATCAATTTTATATATAAAATGGAGCTGAAAAGTGTGAAGTGCCTTCGATTAAAGACCTTTTTTTTAACAATTGTGCCCGTGCGAAGTCGGAGGCGGGTCGCTTGTCTTTGATAATGTATTGTTCACATAAGACTAGAGACACGGCAGTCGCTATCATGTTTGTGCGATGCTATACTGATTGTTTAGGCAGTGGCTGTACCCAGTGCTCCCAGCGCCGTCCCTGAACTGGGAACGAGCTTAATGCGAACGTGATCGCCAAGTTAATGAGAGGTGTCCGAACAACTTCATCAAGTACTTTGGCGCATTAACTACTGTAACATTACATAGTGCTATACTATCCTAAGGTTACGTATCGAATTCCCTTTAGGGCTCCGTACAGTCAGCCGCAAAAGTGAGTGAGCAGTTGTGGTGCTCAAAATGATCTAAACACTTTCTTCTTAGTAGCTCTAAACGCTCTTTGAATCTGAAATGATCTAAACGCTCTCTTCTTCGCAGTAGAATCGTGTGTATCATTTTGAGCACCACAACTGCTTACTCACTTTTGCGGCTCATCCTATCATCACCGCCAATTTTGCTGCTGACTGTACCTCAGAAGGAAAACAGAAACCAATGCTCTTACTTATTTGTCTGTTTGCCTGTCAATACCCTTTTTTTAGAAACACTTGTGTATCGCGTTAAAATTAATATGAAAAGGAGACTTCCCTTCTTTCGCAGACAAAAATTTCATAGAATTTCGTTTCGCAGAAAATGTTTCATATAATATTTGGTACTTGTATAATATTTTTACTTCGAATAAGTATTATTGTTTCAACGAATATTTACTTGAATTAAACAATTTAATAGAAAAATATTCAATGAATCTTATAATCTCACTTTATTATTTTAAATTTATCAAATAGTCAGAATTATTTTTTAACAAATTTGTTTGTCAAATTAGAATTATATTATAATAATAATTAAGCGCTACCAGAATAGTTGGTTAGGTTAGGTTAGGTTAGAACAGTGACCTCGTCAGAACGACTCGCTACTAGAAAAGTAGGTTAGGTTAGGTTAGAACTGCGACCACATTAAAACGCGTTGCATGTTTTTCTTGTAATAGTTTTATAACAACTAAATAATATGAGAATAATGAACATTTGGTAAGTACATAAAAACAAAATGAAATGCATATATTATGATTTCAACATAAAATCTCACTGTATTCTTTGAAAGTACAATGACTTGTTAAAAGAAATTCTTTTTAGTGTGCGTCCAAATGTCTCATCCGAACATTCATTTTTATGTCGCGGGTAGCCGTTCATAAAGCCTAGGCCCAAGACGCGCGGGTTTTTATCAAGCAGTACAACCGCGCGCGGCACTGCTTGCAGTCGCCCGGTCTGGCGGGTTATTCTGCCTGGGATATTGACACGTTTAAACGAATTAATATTTTGCGTGAAACATAATAATATCGTAAACGTACTGCGAATAATGCGTCAATATCCCAAATTTCTTAAATTGGTCCTGCAAGAGTCCCTAGGCCTTAATCCTGCCATCGTGCGCAGAGCTCGCTTCTGGATTTTAAACACTCTTCAGAGTTTGTCGAATTTCCCACAAGATGATGCCGTACGACAAGAGTGTATGAAAATGAGCATGATACATTTGGATTAAGGCTTTCCCGGACATAAGAGGCCTAAGTTTTCGTAAGGCAAAGACGATACTGCACAATTTTTCACAAAGCTTGTCTTCTTTCTCTTTCCATATTAATCCGGGTCAATTGTCAAACTCCCAGAAACCTGCTCGTACTGCACAGCGGCAGTGGACTTTGAACATGAGAAGTCTCAACATGGTTCCTGGTCTTAAACAGCACCAACTTTGTGACGTTCATAATAAGCCCATTTGCCGCAAACCATCAGCTGATTGCACACGTCACTCATCCTTTCCTCGAGCTGCATATAACTACTAGCTCTCACTAAAACGTTGTGTCATCCGCAAACAACACCACTAGACATCAGCAACAGAGGCAACGAGATCATTAATAAAGAGCAGAAAAAGGTGTTTCCCAAGGCGGACCCTTTGGGATTTATTAACATTACTAATTTGACCCTCTTTCGTAATTTGAACCGAGACCGTTGTTTTCTGTCTTCAAGAAAGATTTAATATCTGCAAGGCTTATTTTTAATTCCATAGTATTCCATAATATTTGGTACTTGTATAATATTTTTACTTCGAATACGTATTATTGTTTCAACGAATATTTACTTGAATTAAACATATTTAATAGAAAAACTATTCAATGAATCTTATAATCTCACTTTATTATTTATCAAATTTATCAAATTGTAGAATTATTTTTTAACAAATATTGTTTGTTCAATAAAATATATTAGAATAGGTTACTAAGCGCTACCAGAAAAGTTGGTTAGGTTAGGTTAGGTTAGAACAGTGACCTCGTCAGAAACGACTCGCTACTAGAAAAGTTGGTTAGGTTAGGTTAGAACTGCGACCACATCAGAAAACGCGTTGCATGTTTTTCTTGGTAATAGTTTTATAACAACTAAATAATATGAGAATAATGAACATTTGATTTGTTATTCTTTGATATGAATATCTAAACAGAAATTTATATTTGTAACAAAAATCAATGATTTAAATGTAAGTGTTCTGCGTATTGATTATTCTATGAAACGATAAAATGATAAAAAAATGTCTGTTAAACGAAATTCTATTAAAATGTTGTCTGTAAAACAATACTCTTGGCCGTTTTCTTTATATCGTGTGTAAAAGGAGAAAATGAATCACCTGATGGTAGCGTCACCATCAGGACACCCGCCATCTTTGTCATAAATCAGTACATCTGAGCGTGCAAAACATGTATGCAGCGTAGAACACAGTCTGAATATGTAAGTCCAGTGCACCCGTAAGTTATTTCAAGCGTAATTGATAGATGCCATATAAAATGGTTAAATTATTATCGAAGCGAGCGCTTTAGTGCAATATCGTGTTCGTAAACACGGCGAAAACTCCAAAAGCAAATTGCACAGGTACGTAACATTTATCTCTACGGTTTGAACGATGAAAGCTTCCATTACGGAATACCCTGAAATGGATAAATGCACTTAAGGTGGTCGCCGGCTCGTCACCTCCGGCCTCGGCATTGCCATCGATTCGCTACATTATATCACTTTGAGCAAATAAGTAAGCTATGTAGCAGAGGTGATTGTAGGAAGCATACGTACACCACTTCTAACGTTCTTCAGAGTTTAAAATGATGAAGTATAATGTATTTAAGTGTCGATTTTATACCCTTATAAATAATAATAATCTTCTTTCTTCTTTCTAATATATTAATTTTCTCGGGTCACAATGTTTGTGACCAAACTCCTCCGAAACGGCTTGACCGATTTTAATGATTTTTTGTGCATATTCGGTAGGTTTGAGAATAGAACGTAGACTATTTTTCATACTTCGACGCAGACGGAGTCGCGAGCAACAAACAGCTAGTAATAATTAAAAATATAATGTGACAATTGACACATTATTTATTGTACCATTTTGTCGGCGTAGTTTACACATATATCCGTGCTAAATTACAGCTTTCTAGTATTGATAGTCCCTGAGCAAAGCCGCGGACGGACGGACAGATAGACAGACAGACAGACATGGCGAAACTATAAGGGTTCTGTTTTTGCCATTTTGGCTCCGGAACCCTAAAAAGCAACCTGAGAGATGTGTGCATAGGAGAAATTCGTGTCTGTACTTCTGTCCAGTGGTAGTGTAGGGGTATGGCACGCAGCACGGGATGCTGAGGACCTGGGTTCGATTCCCAGCGCTGGTCTCTTTTTCTGGATTTTCAATGCATCCATGTCTCAGTTTGTATTTTCGATATGGCTTCATAGTCAAGTTTTTACTCACTTAAATAGCTACCCTGTCTTCATTATAACTATTAAACACATGCTAAATAAAAGGTTTCTATAGTACCTACTGAGTCTTTGAGGTAAACCACGGACGGAAGGACATAGTCGAGCTAAGGGGTTCATCGTTGAATAACTATGGAACTATAGATATATAATGAAAAACGCAATTAAGTAGAAAAAAAAATCTTACCTACCTACCTAAAAACAAAGTAACTATTGTTCCAGTTTTTAGAATAACGACTGAGATGTGGATTTCCGAGTTAGGTTAGTGATAAAATAGGATTTTATGCATACGAGAGCGAGGTCTGAATTTAAAAGAGTTTCGTTCATACATTTCAAGCTACCGTAAAGTTAAAAAACGTTTCGATATAATATTTTTAAAGCGAGCGTTTTAAAAAAAGCATTAATATTTGCCTTTGTTCAATCAATTTGTGGATATAATAAAATATCTCGAGCTATAAAATTTCCATTTTGCACGGTAATTTTGAACAAGCTTAAAATATCTGTATGAATTGAAAATGCCATATTTTAATATTCTTTTACACGTTTTATTTTCTCAAAATTTAGCGTAAGTAGTGCGCTGTAATTTATAAATAGGTAATTCATTATAAGACCTTTGAATTCAAATATTTAACTTATTTCAAATAATTAATTATCGTAATGAAGTTAAAAGTATACTTCAACTCATTGTAGACGAAGGCTTAGACGTACAATAAATATTGTGATCTACAGATAATAAATTTATCACATATTGTGGTATTTACTGATCGTGTAGTCTAGTGTATAGTTACAAATACGAGTATTTTATGAAGTAGGAAATGTAAGACTGAAAACCATCAGTATGGATCATATTGATGGATCGCAGTAGGTATTTATTGCACGTCTAAGCCTTACATCTTATTTTATTTTAATTTTTGATACATTTCTTTTCAGACATGGCACACGGTTCTAGCAAATCTAACAGTATAAGGTATGTAAAGCTTATTATATGTAGGGTGCAATGAAAATTGATATTTCTATGCAAACCGATCTTGCTGCCAACTAGCGCGAAACTGACAAAACTGCCCCCGGCCGTACGATGAGGGGTGTTAGTTATGAAAGTTAATTTTCTAGTTTGCCGAGTTCATGTACTTTGTCAATCAATAAACTGCCACTGCCAGCACTACCGTCGCTTCAATTTAATACTTTTTTAAACCTATTCATACCTGTTTTTTAAACTACTTCTGTGAGCGTTAGAAGTATTTAATTAGTTAATGGTATTCGATGCTGCATGGTGGTGACGATAATATGATGTTTAGCATAATTAGATCCTAGGCGAAAAATACATGGGAGAGATTTACAAATATCTATTAATATTTAATGAACTGGTATCAAAAGTAACTGGACTGGGCCCCTGGGACACATTATGGACGTCTCATTAAGAAACCCTGATTTAGATGCTACAAGGACTTGAAGACACTACCATGGGACCTTTACCTAAGATTTTCTAGCTTTCTCTTGAACGTGGTCTTAATAAAGTGAGTTCATCATCATCATCATCATCAGCCCGAAGACGTCCACTGCTGGACAAAGGCCTCCCCTTAGAACGCCACAATGACTTGCCACTTGCATCCACCGGTTTCCCGCCACTCTCACGAAAAAAAACACGAATAAAGTGAGTTCGAATGTATGTTTTTGTTATTGTTGGTAAAAAGCTTATAATGGAAAGAGTTCTAAATTACATTTTGTTATCTACCCTGGTAAGTAAAGACGCATGGGTCCTTTTTTGGGGTGGAATCGCCTAAAGGGCCAAAGACACTAGCTTCTTGATTGTGTTTACTTGTTTTGGGTTTTTATATTTTATATGAGGTGGGACATGGCTCCTTAATAACTGTTTTAACTTGAATGACAGCATCGAATTATTTTGATAAAAATAATAGGCCTTGACACCTTTTACAGATGATTTAAGTACCTAGCACCGCGATGGCTCTTGCGCTCGTGACTGAATAAGGCGATTCAGGACAGGACCCCCGATTTTGATAAAGGCAATCAATATCCCAGTAATACTATACGTATAAATGCAGAAGTTTGTAAATCTGTTTGTTTGTTTGTTACTTCATCACGCCTAAACCGCTGAACATAGGATAGTTTTTATCCCGGAAAATTGCATAGTTCCCGCGGGACAGTGAAAACCGAATTCTACGCGGACGAAGTCGCGGGTAACGACTAGTTACAAATAAATAAGCTGCAGACATAACAAAGCAAATAAAACAAACCACGGCTTCGATAACGACCCGCCGTAATCAGGTCACCACGCGCCACGCGCAGGTAGGTAGGTACTCTAACTCGCTACTCACACAGAAAATTGCCAATTTAATGAATACAATAAAAATAATCTCACTCTATCATATGTACGTACAGGTGCTGGTAAACTCGTTTATTTATTATTGAATTATTTTACTGTTATCAGTATCATTCATCTTCAGAGCTGCCCTGAAGATGAACTCTAGTTGAGGTCGAAATACGTCAGCTTAGTGTAGTGGTGGTGACAGTTGGATTTGTGTGTGTTCTTACAGTGTGGAGGTGGAGGAGCTGCGTAACCACCCCTTTTCTTGCAGAGACGTAGCTACCGTAAGGTCGCGGGTGAGCCAAGTAATTGTTTATAACTATAAACATAATACTTTGTCCTTCGTACTTTTAGCATCAGGAGTCGACGTGCATATTCGTTGGAGGGAGTTACGATCCGTGACCCAAAGGTTAATGAACTAAAGTAATTAGAATTTTGATATTCACTAAGCTAATCTACACCCCGTGTTTCAGTAGCATAACAAATATCAACATAAACTTGTTGCTTATGTAAACGTAGCATATCCGTGTTGATGTTTATTGTTTATGTTTGAGTTACTGAAGAAACCTGTAGGGAAATCAATTTTCAAAAGCAGTTTCTCCAGCAACTAGCGGAGACTTAAGAATAACTTTTCAGCTTCAGAGTCGCGCTTTAAGGCTGCCTATGTGTGTTAATTTTAAATAAGGTATTGTGTGTGAGCAGATCGGCATTGAGAGACGCGTGGGGATAAAAATTATGCTGTTATAATTACGAAGTTTAAGATACGATAAGAACCAGTGCTAGCACTATCACATTGGCATCTCCTAATAGTTGTAAAGATTAGTGGGAGGGGGGGGGGAGCAGGGGGTGTCATACAAAAAAGGGGTAAGTACAGATAATTGGGATTTTTACCATTACCTTTTAATACATCTTATAATTTGCATCTGGTGGCGCGCCTTAACGGCAACGTGGCCGCACTCCGGTACCGTGCCCTTTCGAGTTACGACGCCGTGCCGTGCTAATGTGGCCGGGCCCTAATTCCTCTATTCTTGTACGTATTTTGTTTACTGTGTTGGCGTGCTATAAAGAGTTATTGACTTGTATTGTATTATATTTTTCTCAAAAATGTCCGTAAAAGTTGACATTCTTTACATAGAAGGTGAAGTGCATAGTTTATGGTCAGCGAAAAATTAAAAAGTTAAAAAGATTGCTGGCGGGCTAGCTCGATAATAATAAATTAGCGCGCCTGCAATCAGTCACATTTTTTTTTAAGTTAATAAAGGCCATGCCAACGTTAGCACAAGTCGTATACAGCCATCAGATATTTTGTTGGATCTCTGGACTTTTCTTATTGGGTCTGAAATAGCTTATGGTGTTTTCAGTTGAAAAATACACCTGCAGTTTATTTTCAATGAAAAAAAAGGTAAGAAAGCATAAGAAAAATATCGGAATAAAATTAAATGTTATAATATATTTTGAGAAAAGCTTTATATTAGTCTCGGCTGGAATAGCAATTGCTGGCTTCGTATCCCAGCCACTCGCCACCTAGTCCTTCTTTCAGGCCTCGACAATAATCTACTATAGGAGGCGTTTTAAAAATCGTGTTACAATTTGATTATCTGTGTGGGAAATAATGCTTGAAATATTGTAGGTATCTGAAATTTATCTTTGTCAAATCAATCAGAGTATTTTTTTCGGGGCCAATGCCTTATATTTGCTAGACTGCTAAACCCTGCCACGCTCAATACGCTCATACGCGATTTTGAGTGCGAGCTCAATCGAACCACAACAAATATTTGATTCACGTACTAGATGGAACCGTACACAATGAAAGCAAAGTTAGTCTTTTAACGTAGTACTTCATCTGTCGCCAATGCTAGTCCCAAATTTTTAGTTTGAATATGAAGCACCTCAAAATTATTAGTCTCAAAAGTTTTATTTGACTTTCTGCAAATTTTAAGATTTCTCATATATCTTTAGAATTCTGGTGCGCTAAAAAACTTCATGACTTCTTCACAATTTATCTGAGTTGTTTAAAAAGTATTAGAATATATTTAAAAAGAAATATAGTTCGTTTTATGTAGGTTCACTGTGAAATAATGTTTTACAATTACACTGTATATCTTGAGAGTGTTTTACAAATTCCCAAGTGCAAGAAAGAGCGTTGCTCTTAATTAAAACTTCTACCGGACTAGAAGCCCAAGCTATGTTCAGAGATAACAAGAAAAGAAGAACAGAAGGCATATTAATAAATATATTATTACGAATGTAGTACAAAATGTGCAAATTATTTTTTTAACGTGCCAGTGTAAATATACTGTGGTTACCTACACAATTAAACATTTGTTTTAAATCAAAGCTAGCAACGACCTCAAAGAATAAGTGGCATGTTTACTTTAGATTTTAAATTTTTTTTTAATAATAATAATAATATTCATGGGACACTTGACACCAATTGACCTAGTCCCAAACTAAGCAAAGCTTGTACTATGGATACTAGGCAACGGATAAACATACTTATATAGATAAATACATACGAGTATTAAACATCCAAGACCCGAGAACAAACATTCGTATTATTCATACAAATATATGCCCCAGCGGGAATCGAACGGGACCTCAAACTTTGTAGTCAGTTTCCCTAACGCCATCCGGTCGTCTTAAGGTTTTAAGATAACACTTACTCCGTTTTTAGTTACAGTTTTGTAGTTGGTTTAATTTTTTAAATGACTTTTCTATTTTTTATTTTTTAGTAGTATTTACCCTTATTCAATGACTGCTTTGTCATTTGCGTGTAGTAATGGCATATTTTAGAACTAAAGCCAACGACACGTTTTCGTAGTGACTGATTAGGTACACGCTGAACTCTCTACCTCGAAGACTACTGAACCGATTGTGATGAAACTTGCAGTGTTCCCAATGTTAAACTATCCCTAGTTCAACTAAACAGAATTTATGCAAGCTTACATAACTTTTGAGGTAGAAAGGTATCCGTGGACAAATATACAAACTTACAGACATACGAATAAATACACATACACACATAATGATATTTGGCACTCATGTTTCGAAGCTGGTCTAGACTTACATAATATGTAAATCTATAATATGTAGATAATATTATTATTAAACAAAAAGGGACACTCATAAACACGTAAATATTACGTTACATGGATTATGATTTTTCTAGAAAACTTATCAAACGTAGCTACGTTCCAAGTATAAGAAAATATTATTGTGCTTTCAACGATCTCAGAAAATGGAAGTGATTAATGGTGATACTTTAATCTCTAGGTTACCTTAGGTCTATATATATATTAGCTTTTGCCCGCGGCTTCGCCCGAACGGGAACTGTGCATTTTTTCGGGATAAAATGTAGCCTATGTGACTGTCTGGCCCATAAACAACCTCTATGCCAAAAATCACGTCGATCCGTATCTCCGTTGCAACGTGAAAGACGGACAAACATACAAACATACACACTTTCGCATTTATAATATTAGTATGGATTTGGTACATAAAGCTATTCATTGTCTATGATACGTACTAGTGCGAGGCGTAGGTATCTACAGGTCAAGACCAAGACTGGTGCAAATTATCATTAAAAGGGTTTACTAGTTTTATTTCCCAAATTGGTTTTTCTGACAATAGGCAAAACCATTTAAGAAGAAACTAGCTTTTTCCCGCGGCTTCGCTCGCGTTAAATTTGAAGTAACATACATTTACTTTCTGCGATCCTTTTTTTCGTGTTTTGATTGATTTTTCAGAAGATTATATGGAAATACAAATACAGGTTTTTTTAGATTCAGACAAATTGTGCAAATTGTGTAATTCTAAAATTAATCAAAATAATTAATCATATTCGTACCAACTTTCGTATCATCATTATCATGTCAGCCGAAAGACGTCCACTGCTGGACATAGGCCTCCCCCAAGGCTAACTTTGGAATGGAATGTGGAATTTTGGAAAACGTTAAAGTAGTCACGCGTTTCTTTTGTCCGCGACTTCGTTCACGACATAGAATTTTTCCCTTGGGATAAGAATAAGTGAATTCTGTACACAGCCACACAGCTGTCCCTGTAATGTGAAATAGGCTTCTTTTATCTAGGGAAATCGCAAAGTTCCCGCGGGATAGATTTAACTCTTTAGTTCGATTTACAAAAAAACATTCACTGACAGAAAGTTACACTGTTTTTCTACTTTAAACCCGAGAAATTGTAAAGTTTCTGCGGGACATGAATTACTATTTTGTTCTATTTTAACATTCTTCAAAATCACTAAGGAATATTGTTATCAACTTCGAAGCAAATCAACCCCAAAATAAATTTCTACCCCTTTTTAACTCCTTTAGGGGCTAAATTTCAATAAAATACGAAACACGTCTTCCATCAATTCTGTTAAAGAATGTTTATGGAAGATTTGAAGTAGATTGGGGCAAGGAATCACGCTGTCCCACACATTTTGCCCCCGTTTTTCATCCCCTTAGGAGTAGAATTTCGGAAAATCCTTTCTTATCGGATGCCTACGTCGTATAAAGAACACACCGTCCAAGTTTCAGGTCTCTACGATCAGCGGTTTAGGCTGTGCGTTGATCCGTCAGTCAGTCATTCAGGACAAAGCACTTTATAATATGTATAGATAGATAGATAGAAAATTTAACACTTGAACGCTCGACTTCTGTACGAAATTAATTATTTAATTTTCTTTTTATACACTATTCAGTTACGCTTTAAGATAATTTCAAGCGTTAATTAGTTTTTAGACGTATTTTCATTCAAAACGGCTTTCACAAGATAAAATAGACTCTAAATAGACTTTCGTGGTTTTGAATTATAATTACTCTCCAGATATTTAATTATCTCAGTTTTCTTTGTAGTTATTTGGTGAAGGAGCTTCAAACCATTTTTCTCGGGTTAAATTATTCAATCAGAACCGTTAAATTTTCTTGTATACGTTTAAAGTTATTACATAATACATTTTCGTAGCACGTGTACTTACAGCCTTGGCCAAAAGTATTAGCACCCTATAAAAAAATATAAATCCACTAAAGATGTCCATCCAGATTGTATATAACATTTACAAATTATTAGTAAATACACATACGTAGTTTTATACACAATAAATGACATGCTGGTTCGCAATAAATCAAAACCTGTAATAAAAAATGTAAAAACCCTTTTTTTAATTGGTTCTGGTTCGCTTAGGTACACTGAACTTGAACTCATACGCCAGTAAAAACTATTTGTTTTTTTATAGTTATTTTAAATAGTTATTTTTTACTCGCATATGTGTTCAAGTTCAAGCGAACCAGAACCGATTAAAAATAAGGGTTTAAATTTTTTTATTACAGGTTTTGTTTTATTGCGAACCAGCATGCCATTTATTGTGTATAAAACTAATACGTCTATGTATTTACTAATAATTTGTAAATGTTATATACAATTTGGATGCACATATTTTGTGGATTTATATTTTTTTATAGGGTGCTAATACTTTTGGCAAATGCTGTACATGCTGTTAGCTATTTACTGCATTTAAGCGTTAACTTTATGACGCATCTCTGCGAAAGTAATCAGAAGTAATTTATACCTACACGTACATGCCAACGTCTTACCTGTAAAATAAATTTAATGTAAACTTGCAAACGATCGCCATTATCATGGCAAGTGACATTAAAAGCGACACTTAGTTTAGCTCAATTCCGCGGTCCATACAAATAATAGTTATCTATTAATTTTAGATGTGGCAGTAAATGTGATGATGTTATTTTTTCAATATTCTTAATTCATTATAAGTAATCAATGTGCGATCACTTTAGTTTTCCGCACAAATTATTAGAACGGGCGGTCGTCTCAATATAAGTTTGTACCTATGTAGGTACCTATACCTACCGATGTCAATATTCAAAAGAGAACTGTAACTCTATTATGATATGATATCTGGCTATGAATTCTATTTGAACGAACGATTTGCATATTGTTTTAAACTTAGAAATTCTTATTCGAAACCTCCTGACACTCACGAGTAACAAGGTCTCTGTGATGTGATAGGCGTACCTAGGTATCGAGACGAATATGTCAGTGTTGTGTGTGATAACTAGTAAGGTGCCGGCATAAAATCAAGATCAAGTGCGTGTAGTTCGAAAATCTCGCATGGCTGAACGAACCGAGGTGGGTACCCTACACTTTTAGTCTACATATACGTTTCCACCGCTCCTGCAACGTGGCCGAAACGTCGATATAATTTAAAAGGTATTTAATTACGTAATTAAGTAACGTTGTACTCGTAGTAGTTGTTTGCAGACAATCTTTTTTCAATTTTAAATCGTTTCTGTGGAGACCTTGTATTAACCAACGTTAAACTCCTCTCTTTGTCTCTTACTGCCCATAAAGTGACGACTCACAGATACCGTACGTACTTAATGACCCCGTGTCTGCAAACTAAACTGCTGATGATAATGCAAATTTCTACACAACTCACATTTAATTTTATTAGTAGATGTAATGTGCTCGGCTCTGCTAAGCGTTTTACGGGAAGTGCTCTTAATCTTCGTTTTTCTAGTTTAATTTAATGAAAGCGAACAATATGAGACACGGTGAGATTTTGTTGTTTTTTTCTTTGTAAGTACAGCTACCTATCTTAGAAGTGCTGGCACGGAGCAGCAAAGCAAATTGATTTTTGTTTTTTTTTTATTATAAAACATGACGACCGAAGTGGAAGCCAAGTGGTTAGAGAACCCGAATATGAAGCTTCAAGTCCCAGGTTCGATCCCCGGTCGGGGCAGATATTTGTATGAATAATACGAATGTTTGCTCTCGGATCTTGGACATTTAATATTGTATACATACCTGGGCGACTGAGCTCCGCTCGGGTTAAAACTCGGAAACCAGCGTTTTCCCAGAGATAAGACCAAGCTAGATCGATTTTTCATCCTTGAAAACCCCTACATACCAAATTTCATCGAAATCGTTGGAGCCGTTTCCGAGATTCTGATGATATATTGTATATACTATAGTAAAATATTTTGTACCATCAAAGACGAGACTGTTCAATAATAAACTCAGTTATACGTATTTAGAGCTAGGTAAAATATTGATGTTTGATTTATCTACCAGACGACTTTTCGTTTTGACACTGGTAGATATGTTGTAATACTGTCTTTTGTTGTAAGATGTTTGGTGTTCTTTAGATATTATTACATGAAATAAATCAAATCCCTAATAATGTCTACCGACATTTTTCTTATCTAGTTAATGTCTACGGAGCTAATGATGCTGCGTGATATTTAGAAATAGAAATAGAAATAGAAATATTTATATTTATTCGCTATTCGCACAAAACATAATAAAAAATACATTAAAGAACGAAAAAACAACAACATGCGAACTCGCGAAGCGGTCCCAGCTCAGCATAGTGTTGGCCGTGTAGGCCAACGCTGGTCTTCCGCTGTGACCGCTTGGCGACTTCACGGAAGGCGACAAAATTTCCTAAAAAATAATAAACAAAAAGCAATAAAACCAAAATACAAAACTAATTACTTACAAATAAAAAAAAAATAGTAATAATTAATAAACAAAACAAAACACACAGTGGAACTTACATAACACAACATTAAAAACACTAACCACTTACAATGAGGGCTATCGTTTTTTGTCTCACTAGATGGCGCACTGTTGCGTGAGGTTTTTAAGTGTGGCTTTCAGAGTTTGTTATTTACGGCGTTAAAACAAAGTTTAGATTAAAATCATATTTAAAACACTTTAAAACCGTACCATAAAATATCCAGCAAACACAGTGTTGCTTGTCCCGTTTTGTTCGGAAAAAAAGGGAGGACAAAATTTCCGAAAGACAAAACTGTGTCAAAACACAGACATTCATTGCCCCGTAATGCATAATTGCCATAATTAGTTTCAGGTTATGCAAAATATTCACAAAAAAAATCTTATTATAAATAAACCCGCGTAGCTCATCCAAAAACTATGAGATTTGACATTTCGGAGACCTCACGCTACACTAGCGCCTCTAGCGGCGAATTCATTCGCGATAGCCCTCATTTGCACTGGCATAGACCACCGACGTCGATATGACACGGACAATCTGTCGATTGGCATGTCATATCCCATCCGTGGCCCATGCCGAATGTCAATGTCAGTTATGTAACTGTCACTCAATGATTTATTGACTGACAGCTCTGCTTAACCTTAAAACTAGAATTTAGAGAAACCAAATAGTGTAATGGATTCGTGCTGTCATCGTTCATCCACCATTACCTCTCATATTTCGTTTTCTAGAATTTTTTTACCGTACAACGGCAAAAACTACTAGACACTGGCAAAATTGTCCTCCGATGGACAGAGCCATATTTTTTTAAAGAAACAACAACAACAAATAGTGTAATAATAAAATAATAATAATAATAAAAAAAAAAGTAAAACAAACTCCGAAAATATGAGTCACACGCCGTTAACTGTTTGCACCTGGCATCATTCAAAAGATCATGATTGCGAAAACAGTTCATCCGCTCCGATGCATGTGGGACAAAAACTCGAGGTATGAGGTATTTAATAATATTATGTTCTTTCATTTTACATTAGGAAAGGTAGGCTAGTACAGTACCGTTTACTTGATCCATTCCACCCCACTGCAACTATCTGCATCTGGCTGCATTTAACTTTCAAAACAAAGTTCATCCCTTATATCGGTATACGCTAGAAGCGTCTCACTGGATGGGTCGGAGCATCCCATTTAGGCCTATGAGGCATAGCGGATCAAATGCCCTGGAAGTGATACCCGTGATCGCTCAGCTCTTTACTGCCACTCTACACGTACCGACTGTACGGAGAATTGTATACGAATACCCTTTATATGCCTTATTTACCACATTACTTTTGTCCGAAAGTGTCTTTTGTTGTAAGATGTTTGGTGTTCTTAAGTTGTTTGGGCGCGTGATCCATCTCTGAGTGGATTAGTTGAAGATAGCAAAATTTAGTTTTGTGATTATACAACATAATGTACTTACTCTTACTTAATTCACAACATTTCAATTTTAAATAATTACTAAAGTACCGACAACCATTTAGAGCTTTATGTTTAAGTATTCCATTCCATATTTTTTTATATTTTTTTAATACTTATTTAACGAAATATTCACAAAAATCTTCAAAAAATCCAAAGTGAGGCATTGTCATAGTATGCCTTTGCCCATCTAATTATTATGAATAAAAATGCCAAATGTCAAAAAGGTGTCAATGTCAAAAAATATCGGTGTCAGTCAAATATCAGTAGGGCTTACTACGAAACTCGGAACTCGAAGTTCGTGTCGTGCGGTCCCTCTCGCTCTCGTATTAAATAGTGTAAGTGTTAGAGGGACGACCACACGACACGAACTTCGAGTTTCGTAGTAGCCCTGCAGTGTTGTGTTGTTAGCCGAGGTGTGGCCGAGGTTGTTCGTTTTGTATTGAAAAAGCATTGTTATATTTAATAAATTGATTTGCCATGAAAGTTTCGGACGGTTATGCCATGGCAGACAGCCGCAACCTTCCCAAGGTGGACTATATGATGTTGTTGCAATACATGCGTGAAAACGACTCCTTTAACGTTGCCGAGATCCGGGGAGCTAAGGTTTTATTGTCATCAAGGGATGCTTACATCGAAACTTCTGTAGGCTATGTGGAAGTGAAACGAGAGAATGCTGTGTGCTTTATCAAGGGCAGAGTAACTCCTGATTAACGAGGCAGAAGAAACAATATTGGATGTGAAATGTGAAGATTGTGCTGCAAGTCAGGGTGGATGCAAACATTCAATTTGTTTTATCTGTGGCTTATTAAGCGGACTGAAGAGCCTTCAGTCACATCTGTGCGCTGCTATTGGATCCAGCCAAAACTCTCGGCGGCAGTGACTCAAGATAAATGTATTTTAGCCAAAGAAATGGGAAAACGTTTGCCAGCAACAACCAATCTTCCTAATTCTCTTAAAAAAGCTGCATTTTTACAAGAATGTCGGAAAAGAAATATGCAAGATTCTTTGTTTTCTGACTATAACAATACAGTAATAACATTGGATAGTTTCAGAGTTTTCAAGCTTTTACTGGATTACTATACAACTAGTTCATCCCAAGATGAGTTAACAGATTACACATTATTAGGAAAATGTTAGATATTGTACATTATGATAAATAAAAGTCAATGAATCGTATTGTGTCTCTTTTATTAGTTATACCATTTATAGTAACACACAGTTATCAAAAATTATGCAAATATAACATACAATTTTCTTGAATATTGTACAGTTTGATAAATAAAAACCAAAATTAATAATTATTCACTGTGATTTTGGCTTAGGCCAATTTAGATTGGCCTTCCAATGCCTAATACTTCCTTATGACAGGCGACTGTAAATTTATAAGTCCACAAGCAACTACCACTGCATCATCTAGTATGTTTAATAATTTATTATTTACAACAGCATGTGGCTTCAACATTTTAATAAGTCTTACCCTCCTGATAACCCTTTCTATATGTATGCGTAAACTAGCTAAAATTTTACTATCAATCACCTCTGATTTTGTCATTTTTGTGCCTTTGAGTACACTAGGCGGGCGCAGAACTTTTACAGATTTCTTAACTAAATGTGATTCTAAATGCTTGAAACCCCTGTCTGCTAGTATAGTAGCATTAGCTGGTATTATCTCTAAATATCCACTTTGTTCAACTAAATACATGTCACTAATACATCCTCCATAACCTTCGGACACGAAATTTATAAAACCATCTGGGGTAGCACTTATCAAATACTTTATGGTATTACAATTCTTGTATTGGGACCATGTAAGGGCCTGGTCTACAGGTTTTTTAGGCTTTTCTATTTCTATCTCGAAGCAATCTATTATTGCCTGAACATTTGCATACTCTTTGCTTGTAGTAAAAGCAGTAGGAAGGTTCCTCTTAATGTTCAGGGCTGTTGGCCAATATATTACTTGTCTAAAAAATAAACTCAGTGCTTTCAAAGATTTGTTAAATATTCTCCACAATGTAGTTAATGAATTTCAAAAAGGTCTTTTATTTTGGCGAATGTTTCATTATTTTTTAACTTATAAAATGTTATTATAATATGTAAAGAAGGTATCTTTAATTCTTTGCATATATTGAATAATCCAATAATATTGTTTAGGACACCAATATATGAAAATGGTTTTTTTTCTATTAAACTTAACATAAAAGACCTGCCAGCTAAACTTTTTTGTATTGGTAAGTTACTAGAACTTTCATTTTCAGAAAATTCTGTTGTACTTCCAACTGTCGATAGATCATGTCCCTCTGATGACTCTTCTTCAAATGAATGTAAAAGTTTCCTTTTTCTGAAAATCCTTGCACCAACCAAGCGATTGACCATAGTGGGTTTTACTTGGATAGATTTATGAGAACAGCCGGGAATGCACAGCACACCTTTTTCTTGCCACATTTGGTAGAGATCTACATTAACTGTCGATGTGGATGTTGATGGCAGAAGACGAGGATCTACATTAACTGTTGATGTGGATGTTGATGGCAGAAGACGAGGATCTACATTAACTGTCAATGTGGATGTTGATGGCAGAAGACGTGGTCTTTATTTATGTTTCATTAAATAATTTGGGACTTGGGGATTCAGTCGGGGTCTATTGGTTTTTTGGTCCATCCAATCTTGGTAGTTTAGTAATGCTTCTTCCAGCTAGAATAAAATGAGAACAATTCATTAGTAATCATCAAAAAACAGGCAAATCAAGGAAAACAAAGAGATGCACCGGGGTACCCGGCTAGGATCCGGTACCCGGCAGTTTCGGCACTTTTTCAGGATCCGGCCAGATACCGAATATGATGCCGGATAACATGTAATAATAAAAAAAAAGAAACCAACTGTTTTCATAGGAAAATGGTTATTGCGCTTTTATTTAAATCAACTTATAATGTAACAAATTTTTAGTATTAGATCAAGTTGTTTCATCATCCCAGGCCTTATACGTCCCACTGCAGGGCACAGGCCTCCCCTCAGAATGGGAGGGCTGGGCCATAGT
>NC_133488.1:12367505-12368405 GCF_025370935.1 Choristoneura fumiferana | reverse complement strand
AATCATCATCATCATCCCAGCCTATATACGTCCCACAGCTGGGCACAGGCCTCCTCTCAGCACAAGAGGGCCCGGGCCATAGTTCCCACGCGGGCCCAGTGCGGATTGGGAACTTCACACGCACCATTGAATCGCTTCGCAGATTTGTGCAGGTTTCCTCACGATGTTTTCCTTCACCGCAATGCTCGTGGTAATTTGAAATGTAATTCCGCACATGAATTTCGAAAAACTCAGAGGTGCGAGCCGGGGTTCGAACCCACGACCCTCTGCTTGAGAGGTGATAGGTCAAACCACTAGGCCACCACGGCTTCGTAATTTGAATAAAAGTCTGTAAAAAGCTTAATTAACACATTGTTATTGTATACCTAGGTGTATTTGTAATAAAATGGTATTCAAAAGGTATGTTACTGCATGTTGTTGGTACTACAATATTGAAGACAGATAGCTTTCCGTTTGAATAATTTAAGTCTTATTCATTATGTATGATGATGTTTTACGTCCAGGACGTCCTGATGAGGTGGATTTTTTAACTAGGTATGCATTTTCTATGCTAGTTGTTTTTAATCTGGTCTAGTATAAATAGGACAATAGCGTTTATCATAATCATTAGAGTTCAAGCTTACCTAGTATAGATGAACAGTTTATATAGGTACCTACTGTAAAAAATCACTACTTACTCGTACATCCTTTACGTACAAAAAATATATGAATGTTCACATAATTGTTACCCTTAAAACGGGCAGAATTATTTACTTTAGGATTTTTTTAGGTCATCACAACTAAGTACCTTTTTTACTTCAAAATAACAAAGCATTTCAAGGTTTTGAATAAGGAATATTGTATAACATAATTATTGAAGTTATTTCATTAGGTACCTCGCAAAACTGGCAATGAAGGCTT
>NC_133488.1:12316522-12367405 GCF_025370935.1 Choristoneura fumiferana | reverse complement strand
TTTAAAAACAGAATTACATTCCATGAGCAGTTAACTTTTTCTATACCTATCTACAACTACATAGGAGCTTGAAACGAGCTCCGCGGCAAATACCCCGCAAGACCCATACAGGGTGTCCTGTTAACTGCAAAATGCACACCCATCTTTATTTTTGCACCAGCTTTATAAAAGAAGCTCCTCACAGTAGGTATATTAAAGACCAGTAAGGAGATATTTTCCGATTAACTAGACAACGTTTACATTACACGAGATAGTAGCACCATTTGAAATTTATTGGCCCGTTATGGTGGCGAGTGCATCTAGCTAACCCCATTGCAGCACTCGCGTTAAGGACTATGCAGTGCAACGGAAAGAAAAATGCCATTTATTTATGTAAACCTACATTCAAATATACATTTATATTTTTTACACACCTACGGTGAGCAAAATGTGGGTTATGGTTTTCACCGGTATATGGGGCATTTAAGTACTATTGTAATAAATAACATTAAATCTCGTTTATAAATTGCCATTTTATATGAAGGAATAATCTCTCTTTCTTTCCTTTGATAGTATAGATAAGCGCGATGGTGAAATTTGCTCCAAAAGAACCATCTTTATCCCATAAATTTGAGAAGTGCAAAGGCTTCAAGTCTAAGTCCTTAATCCTGGATCAATCATATCCTACGCAACGCAACCTCACATCAAGCACCGTATAAAACACGATGTAAGTATTGCGAGCCTCGGGTCCGGGCGGCTGACGCGGAATTGATTCAGAGCGCGACGTGAGCCGACTTGGTAACAGCACTACTCGCACCGGTGCTGCCAGGGGAGAGAATACTTGTACGTTTACGCGAATTTGAGGTACCTGCGGACCAAAAGAGTTATCTTTTTTGTAGAAATTTCTGTGTGATATTTCATAAAAAAGTATGACCGTTAAAATTTAATTAAAACGCATTTATTGCCACAGGAAAAAAACTTGACTACACAAATAAATAAGTTTTTGTTAAAAATTTCATTTTTAATTCCTTCTTTTTTGCTGACTGCACTTTTTGTCAATTGTACTTGCAATGTCATCCAAACTAGGTACATTTCCAACAAAAGTTACAAGTACAAAAAAAAAATAAGTAAACCAACTAAGGACATAAAGCAAAGCAGGTGGCAATGGGCTTTGGCCCTTTACTAAGAAGTGCCAAATTCGAACTTCGTATCTTGCCGTTCCGCTGATGCTAATATTATTAATTTAATTAGAGAGTGAGAGGGACAGTACGATACGAACTTCGTTTTTGGGATTTTGTTGTAGCCCCCTGGTTCAGCCAATAAATAGCAGTCAATAAATGTTTTATTATATGCCCACAAAAACACAACACAGAAAAGCTACGTAGGTAATCCTATAGGTTATAGCCACTAGGATCAACAATGGCCCGATTTCTGAAGTCATGTCCGTGAAAATAACATTCGAAAGACGTGAAAAGGCGTGTCGAATTTAAAATGTAAGTTGCGTAGGTAGTAAATATATTAGTAATAATTGAAAAAGTAAAGATATTTCTCTACCTTCAGACTACTATAAGGTTGTTACGAGAATTCGTGTAATAAGTTGGCAACGTCGATTCAAACGTAAGCCGTCGCCAGACGAAAGGGAGCTTTATGCTGACGGCTAACAAATTTAATTAGAAACTACTTTAATGCCCTCTTCTACGCTTACGTGCTTTGAAGGCTAGGACAATTCGCTCCAATACTGCTCATAATCTTTATTATTATCTAACAATAGGGAAATTCGCTCTAATTGTTGTTGTTCTCTAAAAGTAGCTGGACCCACTGTAGTAAGTCCACGAAAAACCTTAAAGTTTATATTAAGACATTTGTGGTGAACTTTTGCATATAAGAGAACTAATCAATGCCATTCCCAAATAATTACGTTCTAAGGCGAGGTACATAATACTTTATTGTTAACAACGAGTAGCTTTATTGCGGCTTCGTCTCCGTGGAAAAATTTTGGGTGCGCATTTTTTCACATAACTTTTTAAGTCCTATTATCGGAAGTCCGAAAATGTTTCTCATACCATTTTACATCATAACGATCACTCTTCATAATTTTTTACTAACGATCGAACTCATAATCATCAAAATTCATAATATCACTAATCATACACCTTGTTCATAGTAATATTGGTTTTCATATATTTTCTTATACTAACACCAATATTCATAACTTTGTTAATACTAATATTTGTTTTCATATATTTCTTAATCATAAGTGTTATTTACCCGCATTATTGACGCGCAGGGACTTGGAAAATTTTTAATGGTGCGAAATAATGTATTTAAAAGGAGGACTCCGGTACGACGATGAGCGAAGCGAGGAGGTTAGGTAGAATTGTGACCCTACAGTGCGCGAGCCGAGCGAGGGAAGCGAGCGTGCCGCGGCAGCGGCCGGCGAAGCGCCAGGACCGAACATATTTTTCAACTAATACCAATATAATAATAAATAATTAACGACATAAGTAAATCGTCTGTTATGAAGATTTTTTTCTGAAAAACAACGTTATGAGTTGAGATGTGTTCTTAGTAATACATTATGAGTAAAAAAAATGAACATCGTCTGTTATGAATGAGTTCCGATGTTAGTAATAAAAATTTAAGAACAAAACAAGTATGAGGAAAAAAAATATTAAGAGTGTATATTATGAACACAAATCGGTAGTAAAATAAAAAATAGGAAAAAGAATTTTATGGGAGTCAATATGGACCCAAAAATTCTAGCTCCAAGGGTTTAGGCTGTGAGCTGTGAGGGTACTGTAGCTAAACTCGATTTAAGGGTGTGTGTAGCTAAACTCGATTTAAGACGTGCGTAATCCGGTACAATATCTTTTACTATGAGTGAGTCTCACGGTAGTTTCAGGTATCGTTTCTCTTGTATACTTAGGTATAGTTAGTAGACAGTATGGGTCCCCTTAAACAAAATAGAACTTCCTGCACTTCAGGTTTATAATAAACTCACACAAATAAAGAACACAATTGTTAAACGCATGGGTCGTCGCCATTGAGACCACAATAAAGCAATTATTTCTCCAAAGGGGAGCCAGACAAGCAACTGAGTTGTCTGACTACAAAGTTATATAAACATCATTATCGAAGAAATATTGGAAGGAAGACCCATCGTCAGCTTTATATTGTTTTCTAAATCGGAAGCAGTAGTGCCTTTCGCTTCCGGCAATTCAGCTTGTTTAGCGAGAAAATCTACTTTTTGTTGTCTCTTTGATTTCTTTGTTACGCCGTCAATGTTTGATTTTAACTCGGAGCAACTAGAGCAGGCTTCTAACTTGTGGTTAAAATTTTTCGGTGTCAAGTACTTAATATTTTTATTTGTTCCAGTTAGAAACTAACTGAACTTTGTTCTGGTAACTAATGGTAAAAACTATATTAAATACAATATTGCGTTACAATCCTGCTTTTAATTAAATTCACATAAGATTATCTTTTATAAATACAAACTTACCAGAGCTTACGTAGCTTATTGTTTAATGCTCGCTCGACTACGAGTACTTCAACTTGTATCTAGTTAGTTTCCTTACTAATATTTTATGTAGCAGCATTCAAATTTAACCTCTGTACTCGTAGTATGCACTATGCACACTTACAACTTTTTACAGCTACGTGTATTTTTTGCAGTTTAATGCATATCAACATTATTATTAGCGTTCCATCGCAGTCGGCCTCTCATGTTATTCTTGAAAAACTTCCAACCCTAGGGTTGTTTTTTCACTTACGGGAGCTATGATGTGTGTTATGGATGGTGCATTCTATAATGTTATTTTAAAGGCAGACAGGAGGGATGGGGCACTTGTCCCTTGATTGCCGTCGGGCCCCATGCGAGTGCCCCACTCGACTGAAATTACACTCTCTGCCGCTCTATCGGGTGTTTTGTAGCGCGACCTGCATCACACTGATACTACGAGTGCAATCTCGAGACGCTCGCTTCGCGAAAATAAACTAGATGCCTCAGTATATCGGGGAACTCGTTTGATGCCTTTCAAAAGGTTGTCTTGCCTTGCCTCAATGAAGACGGTATTAACGTGCGTTGGTATACTTCGTACCTTTGAATGGTTGCGAGCACGTGAATCTGGTTTATGTATACATCTTAACTAATACTATACTATAAATGCAAATGTGAATATGTTCGTTTGTTGTTTAGTTACGGATTCCCGATTAAGTAGTTCCCAATCGTGATGAAGCTTGAGACCTTGAAAAGAACATAGAATAGAATACTTTTATCCCGGACAATTGCGTAGTTCCCACGGGATAACGACACAAGAATTCTTTGCAGACTAACTCACGGGCAAAAGCTAGTACAACTGTACTGGACATAATCATCATCATGCCAGCCTTAATACGTCCTACTGCTGGACACAGCGCTGCTAGTAGTAGTGCTAGTGCTGGGCGTAGTTTCCACGCAAGCCCAGTGCGGATTGGGAACTACTGGACATATAACACTATATATCTATACAAAATTCTAGAGATTCTTTTATACCTAATTATGAAGTTTGAAACAAGTGAAGCTTAAAACAATATACAATGTTGTTAATTTTAACTGATGTCTACAAATTTAGTCTCGTCATAGATATTATAAAACTGATTTCATAACAGTGAAATATATCCCAACAAATTCAACCGAGATAAGTCGCCCAACAATAAAACAACAATAAAATGTACCGGGGAAGTATGAAATTCAAACATACCTGTGTAATATGTTTCCGGTATCAATATGAGTTTTTCCGGGATCTACATTTATGATGAAATTCTGTGTAGTCTACGTTATTGGATATGAAAATCATTAACGGAGCGTAACGCCAGCCATTATATTACGCTAAACGGCATTTACATATGAAAAATCGTAACTGAAAATACAAGGCAGAAGCAATTTTTTCCCGTTAAAATAACCGACTTTCGCATGGACTTTATCACCATGCACAATTTGTCAACAGGTTTCTTTCATTAATTTTTTTTTAAATGTATGTAACTTCATCGACAATACCTCTTTTCGATCTAGATAAACGTTTAAACTTTTTGTTAACCGCGCTTGAATTGTCACCATATCGACACTCGTACTAAATCAGATAAGTAAAACGATCACTAGAAGTCTGAGACTTTGAACTTGCAACTTTTTTGAGAGAACTAAGGTCCATCAATGAACTACAACCTTTTACCTAGTTAATATTCTACTACCGTTTGTGGTAGTGGAGTAGCAAGACTATGATGTACTCGTACTTTAACTCATATAGGTACTTGAGAAAATTGCAAGTTAAATGAAAGCTGGTAAAAAGACGTTGAGGCTGGTACAGCCTTATGTACCGTACCATCAGCCAAATATGTGGTCTACCCTAAAGCTGATAATCGTTTGCATGTCATAAATCAATAATGCCAATAGACGTAGCGTGTCTGTCAACTTGAAAGTTCGACTTTAGCGCCATGTTCATTTGATAGGAACTTGTTTAAAAAATGATAGACCACTTATTTGGCTGATGGTACCTATGTACTATCGAACCGCATGATTCCTAACCCGCTCTAGAACGTTCTCACAGTAATAATTGACACTACAAGATATTTGTAGAAAAGTTTCCTTACTGGGTCACAATACAGATGTCCAATAGCAATAAGCAATACCTAATCAAATGGGAAATTAATGCTAGTTAACAGCTTTAAGAAATGCCATGTTATTTCCTGTGGTCAAAGTTGGTTATTCAAATAATTTTGAAGAAAAACCAACACTTTAAAGATTTCCCGATCAGATGAACTGATAACCTATTCAAAAACATGATGCACATTTCAATGTTGAAACAGATCTCGCAGTTGCCGTGGTGGTAAAAGTGCACGGAAAATCGCATGAGCGAGGCCGCTTCACGCCAAAGGCGATACAGAAAATATTTTCCGTTTAACTAACACCTTTCGTGTCACGGGGTACTAACGCGATTTGAAATTTATTTCCCGAGCTTGTGATGTGGCTGCACCCTGGGTTAAAGCGAATGAGTTCACTGAGCAAGGCAACGTGGTTGTCTACTTATTTTTACTGTTGTATCATGGCATTTGATTATGATAGACAGGTATTTATTCCTATAAGTTTTACAAGATTTAAATATGTTATCAGAATTAATGCCATGCCCACTACGCTCGTGTGGGAACTTAGCCCAAGTCTTCTAATTCTGAAAAGGTCTGTGGCAAACAGAGGGTCCTGAATAGGCTGGAAATTAGTAGGTAGGTACTTAGTGGAAATCAACTATTAGCCCGAAAAAAGCCGGGCAAGAGCGTTTCCGACACGCCCGAAATAGGGTTCTGTAGCCAATACGAAAAAATTAAGTAATATTTTTCTAAGGATTTCGTATTTTGTACGGAATATTCCAAGTTAAGGTATATTTTGTGTGTTGCCAGTGATGACATATGGATCCGAGACGTGGTGCTTTACTTTAGGCCTTATAAATAGGCTCAGAGTTGCTCAGCGAGCTATGGAGAGAGCTATGCTTGGGGTTTCTCTACGCGATCGAATCAGAAATGAGGAGATACGTAGAAGAACAAGGGTCACCGACATAGCCAAGCGAATTAGCTCGTTGAAGTGGCAATGGGTGGGCCATATAGCACGGAGAGCGGATGGCCGTTGGGGCCGAAAAGTTCTCGAGTGGAGACCGCGGATCGGCAAGCGCAGCGTAGGACTACGTCCACCAACAAGATGGACGGATGACCTGGTTAAAGTGAACCCGCATCACGGTGGATGCAGGCCGCTGCCAACCGAAGCAACTGGGGGTCTGTGGGGGAGGCCTATGTCCAACAGTGGACGTCCTACGGCTGAGATGATGATGATGATGATGATGATGAGGTATATTTTATACCTTAGGCTGCTATTTACTCTTAAACTACTAATAATTCTCAAGAAAACTTAACCGTTATAGTTTTCCATGTAAGTTTGACATACTTACTTACTCCCATCCTGAATTTTTTCAAATTTTTCCACCCACCGGTTTAGATTTTAGAAGGGGGGGGGGGGACGCTCGATTTTAATGAAAATTTGCACTTTAAAGTGGAATATTTTGCAAACGAATAACTGAATCAAAACATCGATTTAGCACCTTACCCTGATCCGAGTTCTTTTACCTATTCGTATCTCCTAATTTCTGATTCGATCCCGTAGAGAAACCTTGGGCATAGCTCTCTCCATAGCTCGCTGAGCAACTCTGAGCCAATTTATAGGCCTATGGTGCAGCACCACGTCTCGGATCCATATTATGTCATCACTGGCAACACACATCATGGTTAAAGACTTTGGAATTTTAGACGAGAAGACTTTGCGGAGTTTCCCAAACGCTAAATTAAAAATAATTTATATAGGAACAGTTTAGTGATATCTACTGCAGCACCCCCTGGTGGCCTAAGAGCTTAAATCGTATTTAAGAACCAGCCTGATTAGTGGTTTGAATAAATTCGTAACAGACATGTTGCACATAAACACGATTCCTACCTAACTCCAAACGCATATACCTTCTTCGGTCCGTCGTGGGTAAAAAACATTTGTTTTATGTGAAAAACGCTGCGTTAAACGCAATGCGTTTGACGCACATTCAATCTAACCAATCATAATACACAAAATCTAATTATTAAACTGCGTTTGCCGCTGCGCTCACCGCATAAGACAATGATTGGTAATTAAATTATCCGATGCAAATTGATGTGCGTCAAACGCATTGCGTTTAATGCAGCGCTTATCACATAAAACAACTGAGCGCTTTAAGATTTTGATGCCAAACACTTGAAAATAACATTATACTTACTCGCATTAATGGGCGATTTTGGCTATATTAAATACTCAAATACTCAATAGCTTTCCCCGCGATTTTGTCTGCGAAGAATTTGTTTATCATTATCCCGCGGGAACTATGAAAGTTAATAAAAAATCTCTTCATAACAACCTTCCTAGACATTAACGAATATAAAAAGAAACTAGCTTTTGCCCGCAGCTTCGCCCGCGTGGAATTCGGTTATCGCGCGCCGTTAAAAGTAGTCTATGTCACTCTCTGGCCCATAAACTATCTCTACGCCAAAAATCACGTCGATCCGTCGCTCTGTTTCGACAAACATACAAACATTCAAACACACAAACACACACACTTTCGCATTTATAATATTAGTATGGATAAATAAATAACTGAATTAGTCCAGTTTTACTGAGCTAGTGGTTATTAAGACTTTATTTATATTGTCTGTTGAAAAGTTCATTTATCACATAGTTTATGTGTTTTATACATGAAGCGCGCGTGTTTTAATTGAGCGTTGTTCGAAATTCGAATCTAAAGCCAGTTTTAGCGCGAACACACATAAAAACAAACATTTGGGTCGCTACGACTCTTTTGAACGCGGGTTAATTAACGAGCAGAATGCAGTTGTTCACTAATTCAAGTAAGGAAGTTAGACTGAAGTTGGTTTAAATATTAAAATGTTTCAGTTTCAATCTTTTGTTTTATCGAGATTGTCGTAGCGTAGAGCATTCTGTTGTTATGAAAAGGTACGAGAACATGGTGTTGATAGTGTAAGGCGAAAATTGTTAAATCATTATTTTAAAGTCAGTTACACATTTTTTGAAATACCTATATTTGATATATATTATAAATATATACTTATTAAAAAAAGGTCTTTAATCAAATACTTCACACTTTTCAGCTCCATTTTATAAAATAAATTTTATTAATTTATTTGAATCAATTTTATATATAAAATGGAGCTGAAAAGTGTGAAGTGCCTTCGATTAAAGACCTTTTTTTTAACAATTGTGCCCGTGCGAAGTCGGAGGCGGGTCGCTTGTCTTTGATAATGTATTGTTCACATAAGACTAGAGACACGGCAGTCGCTATCATGTTTGTGCGATGCTATACTGATTGTTTAGGCAGTGGCTGTACCCAGTGCTCCCAGCGCCGTCCCTGAACTGGGAACGAGCTTAATGCGAACGTGATCGCCAAGTTAATGAGAGGTGTCCGAACAACTTCATCAAGTACTTTGGCGCATTAACTACTGTAACATTACATAGTGCTATACTATCCTAAGATTACGTATCGAATTCCCTTTAGGGCTCCGTACAGTCAGCCGCAAAAGTGAGTGAGCAGCTGTGGTGCTCAAAATGATCTAAACACTTTCTTCTTAGTAGCTCTTAACGCTCTTTGAATCTGAAATCATCTAAACGCTCTCTTCTTCGCAGTAGAATCGTGTCAATCATTTTGAGCACCACAACTGCTTACTCACTTTTGCGGTTCATCCAATCATCACCGCCAATTTTGCTGCTGACTGTACCTCAGAAGGAAAACAGAAACCAATGCTCTTACTTATTTGTCTGTTTGCCTGTCAATACCCTTTTTTTAGAAACACTTGTGTATCGCGTTAAAATTAATATGAAAAGGAGACTTCCCTTCTTTCGCAGACAAAAATTTCATAGAATTTCGTTTCGCAGAAAATGTTTCATATAATATTTGGTACTTGTATAATATTTTTACTTCGAATAAGTATTATTGTTTCAACGAATATTTACTTGAATGAAACCTATTTAAAAGAAAAACTACTCAATGAATCTTATAATCTCACTTTATTATTTATCAAATTTATCAAATTGTAGAATTATTTTTAACAAATATTGTTTGTTCGATAAAATATATTAGAATAGGTTAGTAAGCGCTACCAGAAAAGTTGGTTAGGTTAGGTTAGAACAGTGACCTCGTCAGAACCGACTCGCTACTAGAAAAGTAGGTTAGGTTAGGTTAGAACTGCGACCACATCAGAAAACGAGTTGCATGTTTTTCTTGGTAATAATTTTATAACAACTAAATAATATGAGAATAATGAACATTTGATTTGTTATTCTTTGATATGAATATCTAAGCAGAAATTTATATTTTTAACAAAAATCAATGATTTAAATTTCTTCGAAGTAAGTGTTCTGCGTATTGATTATGTATCGCTTACTATGTCTGGTGTACAATAAAGAGTCTTTGTATTGTATTGTATTGTATTATTCTATGAAACGATAAAATGATAAAAAATCTCTGTTAAACGAAATTCTATTAAAATTTTGTCTGTAAAACAACGTACAACCATGGAACTCTATACAGCGCGTGGCACGATACTCTTGGCCGTTTTCTTTATATCGTGTGTAAAAGGAGAAAATGAATCACCTGATGGTAGCATCACCATCAGGACACCCGCCATCTTTGTCATGAATCAGTACATCTGAGCGTGCAAAACATGTATGCAGCGTAGAACTCAGTCTGAATATGTAAGTGCAGTGCACCCGTAAGTTATTTCAAGCGTAATTGATAGATGCCATATAAAATGGTTAAATTATTATCGAAGCGAGCGCTTTAGTGCAATATCGTGTTCGTAAACACGGCGAAAACTCCAAAAGCAAATTGCACAGGTACGTAACATTTATCTCTACGGTTTGAACGATGAAAGCTTCCATTACGGAATACCCTGAAATGGATAAATGCACTTAAGGTGGTCGCCGGCTCGTCACCTCCGGCCTCGGCATTGCCATCGATTCGCTACATTATATCACTTTGAGCAAATAAGTAAGCTATGTAGCAGAGGTGATGGTAGGAAGCATACGTACACCATTTCTAACGTTCTTCAGAGTTTAAAATGATGAAGTATAATGTATTTAAGTGTCGATTTTATACCCTTATAAATAATAATAATCTTCTTTCTTCTTTCTAATATATTAATTTTCTCGGGTCACAATGTTTGTGACCAAACTCCTCCGAAACGGCTTGACCGATTTTAATGATTTTTTGTGCATATTCGGTAGGTTTGAGAATAGAACGTAGACTATTTTTCATACTTCGACGCAGACGGAGTCGCGAGCAACAAACAGCTAGTAATAATTAAAAATATATGTGACAATTGACACATTATTTATTGTACCATTTTGTCGGCGTAGTTTACACATATATCCGTGCTAAATTACAGCTTTCTAGTATTGATAGTCCCTGAGCAAAGCCGCGGACGGACGGACAGATAGACAGACAGACAGACATGGCGAAACTATAAGGGTTCTGTTTTTGCCATTTTGGCTCCGGAACCCTAAAAAGCAACCTGAGAGATGTGTGCATAGGAGAAATTCGTGTCTGTACTTCTGTCCAGTGGTAGTGTAGGGGTATGGCACGCAGCACGGGATGCTGAGGACCTGGGTTCGATTCCCAGCGCTGGTCTCTTTTTCTGGATTTTCAATGCATGTCTCAGTTTGTATTTTCGATATGGCTTCACAGTCAAGTTTTTACTCACTTAAATAGCTACCCTGTCTTCATTATAACTATTAAACACATGCTAAATAAAAGGTTTCTATAGTACCTACTGAGTCTTTGAGGTAAACCACGGACGGAAGGACATAGTCGAGCTAAGGGGTTCATCGTTGAATAACTATGGAACTATAGATATATAATGAAAAACGCAATTAAGTAGAAAAAAAATCTTACCTACCTAAAAACAAAGTAACTATTGTTCCAGTTTTTAGAATAACGCCTGAGATGTGGATTTCCGAGTTAGGTTAGTGATAAAATAGGATTTTATGCATACGAGAGCGAGGTCTGAATTTAAAAGAGTTTCGTTCATACATTTCAAGCTACCGTAAAGTTAAAAAACGTTTCGATATAATATTTTTAAAGCGAGCGTTTATAAAAAAAGCATTAATATTTGCCTTTGTTCAATCAATTTGTGGATATAATAAAATATCTCGAGCTATAAAATTTCCATTTTGCACGGTAATTTTGAACAAGCTTAAAATATCTGTATGAATTGAAAATGCCATATTTTAATATTCTTTTACACGTTTTATTTTCTCAAAGTTTAGCGTAAGTTGTGCGCTGTAATTTATAAATACGTAATTCATTATAAGACCTTTGAATTCAAATATTTAACTTATTTCAAATAATTTATTTTATTTCAAATAATTAATTTCGTAATGAAAATATATTAATTATCGTAATAAATACACTTCAATCATTGTAGACGTACAATAAATATTGTGATCTACAGATAATAAATTTATCACATATTGTGGTATTTACTGATCGTGTAGTCTAGTGTATATTAACAAATACGAGTATTTTATGAAGTAGGAAATGTAAGACTGAAAACCATCAGTATGTATCATATTGATGGATCGCAGTAGGTATTTATTGCACGTCTAAGCCTTACATCTTATTTTAATTAATTTTTGATACATTTCTTTTCAGACATGGCACACGGTTCTAGCAAATCTAACAGTATAAGGTTTGTAAAGCTTATTATATGTAGGGTGCAATGAAAATTGATATTTCTATGCAAACCGATCTTGCTGCCAACTAGCGCGAAACTGACAAAACTGCCCCCGGCCGTACGATGAGGGGTGTTAGTTATGAAAGTTAATTTTCTAGTTTGCCGAGTTCATGTACTTTGTCAATCAATAAACTGCCACTGCCAGCACTACCGTCGCTTCAATTTAATACTTTTTTAAACCAACCTATTCATACCTGTATTTTAAACTACTTCTGTGAGCGTTAGAAGTATTTAATTAGTTAATGGTATTCAATGCTGCATGGTGGTGACGATAATATGATGTTTAGCATAATTAGATCCTAGGCGAAAAATACATGGGAGAGATTTACAAATATCTATTAATATTTAATGAACTGGTATCAAAAGTAACTGGACTGGGCCCCTGGGACACATTATGGACGTCTCATTAAGAAACCCTGATTTAGATGCTACAAGGACTTGAAGACACTACCATGGGACCTTTACCTAAGATTTTCTAGCTTTCTCTTGAACGTGGTCTTAATAAAGTGAGTTCATCATCATCATCATCATCAGCCCGAAGACGTCCACTGCTGGACAAAGGCCTCCCCCTTAGAACGCCACAATGAACGACAACTTGCCACTTGCATCCACCGGTTTCCCGCCACTCTCACGAAAAAAAACACGAATAAAGTGAGTTCGAATGTATGTTTTTGTTATTGTTGGTAAAAAGCTTATAATGGAAAGAGTTCTAAATTACATTTTGTTATCTACCCTGGTAAGTAAAGACGCATGGGTCCTTTTTTGGGGTGGAATCGCCTAAAGGGCCAAAGACACTAGCTTCTTGATTGTGTTTACTTGTTTTGGGTTTTTATATTTTATATGAGGTGGGACATGGCTCCTTAATAACTGTTTTAACTTGAATGACAGCATCGAATTATTTTGATAAAAATAATAGGCCTTGACATCTTTTACAGATGATTTAAGTACCTAGCACCGCGATGGCTCTTGCGCTCGTGACTGAATAAGGCGATTCAGGACAGGACCCCCGATTTTGATAAAGGCAATCAATATCCCAGTAATACTATACGTATAAATGCAGAAGTTTGTAAATCTGTTTGTTTGTTTGTTACTTCATCACGCCTAAACCGCTGAACATAGGATAGTTTTATCCCGGAAAATTGCATAGTTCCCGCGGGACAGTGAAAACCGAATTCTACGCGGACGAAGTCGCGGGTAACGACTAGTTACAAATAAATAAGCTGCAGTCATAACAAAGCAAATAAAACAAACCACGGCTTCGATAACGACCCGCCGTAATCAGGTCACCACGCGCCACGCGCAGGTAGGTAGGTACTCTAACTCGCTACTCACACAGAAAATTGCCAATTTAATGAATACAATAAAAATAATCTCACTCTATCATAAATGTAGTTATCATTTCACTTTATTTGCCACTGCATTCACGTACAGGTGCTGGTAAACTCGTTTATTTATTATTGAATTATTTATCAGTATCATTCATCTTCAGAGCTGCCCTGAAGATGAACTCTAGTTGAGGTCGAAATACGTCAGCTTAGTGTAGTGGTGGTGACAGTTGGATTTGTGTGTGTTCTTACAGTGTGGAGGTGGAGGAGCTGCGTAACCACCCCTTTTCTTGCAGAGACGTAGCTACCGTAAGGTCGCGGGTGAGCCAAGTAATTGTTTATAACTATAAATCCTTCGTACTTTTAGCATCAGGAGTCGACGTGCATATTCGTTGGAGGGAGTTACGATCCGTGACCCAAAGGTTAATGAACTAAAGTAATTAGAATTTTGATATTCACTAAGCTAATCTACACCCCGTGTTTCAGTAGCATAACAAATATCAACATAAACTTGTTGCTTATGTAAACGTAGCATATCCGTGTTGATGTTTATTGTTTATGTTTGAGTTACTGAAGAAACCTGTAGGGAAATCAATTTTCAAAAGCAGTTTCTCCAGCAACTAGCGGAGAATTAAGAATAACTTTTCAGCTTCAGACGCGCTTTAAGGCTGCCTATGTGTGTTAATTTTAAATTAGGTATTGTGTGTGAGCAGATCGGCATTGAGAGACGCGTGGGGATAAAAATTATGCTGTTATAATTACGAAGTTTAAGATACGATAAGAACCAGTGCTAGCACTATCACATTGGCAGCTCCTAGTAGTTTTAAAGGTTAGTGGGGGGGGGGGGGAGCGAGGGTGTCATACAAAAAAGGGGTAAGTACAGATAATTGGGATTTTTTTAGGATTGCATTCCAAAAACTTACCCCCATTACCTTTAAATACATCTTATAATTTGCATCTGGTGGCGAGCCTTAACGGCAACGTGGCCGCACTCCGGTACCGTGCCCTTTCGAGTTACGACGCCGTGCCGTGCTAATGTGGCCGGGCCCTAATTCCTCTATTCTTGTACGTATTTTGTTTACTGTGTTGGCGTGCAATAAAGAGTTATTGACTTGTATTGTATTATATTTTTCTCAAAAATGTCCGTAAAAGTTGACATTATTCTTTACATAGAAGGTGAAGTGCATAGTTTATGGTCAGCGAAAAATTAAAAAGTTAAAAAGATTGCTGGCGCGCTAGCTCGACAATAATAAATTAGCGCGCCTGCAATCAGTCACAATTTTTTTTTAAAGTTAAAAAAGGCCATGCCAATGTTGGCACAAGTCGTATACAGCCATCAGATATTTTGTTGGATCTCTGGACTTTTTTTATTGGGTCTGAAATAGCTTATGGTGTTTTCAGTTGAAAAATACACCTGCAGTTTATTTTTAATGAAAAAAAGGTGGGAAAGCATAAGAAAAATATCGGAATAAAATTAAATGTTATAATATATTTTGAGAAAAGCTTTATATTAGTCTCGTATCCCAGCCACTCGCCACCTAGTCCTTCTTTCAGGCCTCGACAATAATCTACTATAGGAGGCGTTTTAAAAATCGTGTTACAATTTGATTATCTGTGTGGGAAATAATGCTTGAAATATTGTAGGTATCTGAAATTTATCTTTGTCAAATCAATCAGAGTATTTTTTTCGGGGTCAATGCCTTATATTTGCTAGACTGCTAAACCCCTGCCACGCTCAATACGCTCATACGCGATTTTGAGTGCGAGCTCAATCGAACCACAACAAATATTTGATTCACGTACTAGATGGAACCGTACACAATGAAAGCAAAGTTAGTCTTTTAACGTAGTACTTCATCTGTCGCCATTGCTAGTCCCAGATTTTTAGTTTGAATATGAAGCACCTCAAAATTATTAGTCTCAAAAGTTTTATTTGACTTTCTGAAAATTTTAAGGTTTCTCATATATCTTTAGAATTCTGGTGCGCTAAAAAACTTCATGACTTCTTCACAATTTATCTGAGTTGTTTAAAAAGTATTAGAATATATTTAAAAATAAATATAGTTCGTTTTATGTAGGTTCACTGTGAAATAATGTTTTACAATTACACTGTATATCTTGAGAGTGTTTTACAAATTCCCAAGTGCAAGAAAGAGCGTTGCTCTTAATTAAAACTTCTACCGGACTAGAAGCCCAAGCTATGTTCAGAGATAACAAGAAAAGAAGAACAGAAGGCATATTAATAAAATATATTATTACGAATATAGTACAAAATGTGCAAATTATTTTTTTAACGTGCCAGTGTAAATATACTGTGGTTACCTACACAATTAAACATTTGTTTTAAATCAAAGCTAGCAACGACCTCAAAGAATAAGTAGCATGTTTACTTTAGATTTTAGATTTTTTTTTAATAATAATAATAATATTCATGGGACACTTGACACCAATTGACCTAGTCCCAAACTAAGCAAAGCTTGTACTATGGATACTAGGCAACGGATAAACATACTTATATAGATAAATACATACGAGTATTAAACATCCAAGACCCGAGAACAAACATTCGTATTATTCATACAAATATATGCCCCAGCCGGGAATCGAACGGGACCTCAAACTTTGTAGTCAGTTTCCCTAACGCCATCCGGTCGTCTTAAGGTTTTAAGATAACACTTACTCCGTTTTTAGTTACAGTTTTGTAGTTGGTTTAATTTTTTAAATGACTTTTCTATTTTTTATTTTTTAGTAAGTATTTACCCTTATTCAATGACTGCTTTGTCGTTTGCGTGTAGTAATGGCATGTTTTAGAACTAAGCCAACGACACGTTTTCGTAGTGACTGATTAGGCACACGCTGAACTCTCTACCTCGAAGACTACTGAACCGATTGTGATGAAACTTGCAGTGTTCCCAAAGTTAAACTATCCCTAGTTCAACTAAACAGAATTTATGCAAGCTTACATAACTTTTGAGGTAGAAAGGTATCCGTGGACAAATATACAAACTTACAGACATACGAATATACAATACACATACACACATAATGATATTTGGCACTCATGTTTCGAAGCTGGTCTAGACTTACATAATATGTAAGTCTATAATATGTAGATAATATTATTATTAAACAAAAAGGGACACTCATAAACACGTAAATATTACGTTGAATGGATTATGATTTTTCTAGAAAACTAATCAAACGTAGCTAGGTTCCAAGTATAAGTAAATATTATTGTGTTTTCAACGATCTCAGAAAATGGAAGTAAATGATACCTACCTACTTTAAAGATTAATGGTGATACTTTAATCTCTAGGTTACCTTAGGTCTATATATATATTAGCTTTTGCCCGCGGCTTCGCCCGAACGGGAACTGTGCATTTTTTCGGGATAAAATGTAGCCTATGTGACTGTCTGGCCCATAAACAACCTCTATGCCAAAAATCACGTCGATCCGTATCTCCGTTGCAACGTGAAAGACGGACAAACATACAAACACATACACTTTCGCATTTATAATATTAGTATGGATTTGGTACATAAAGCTATTCATTGTCTATGATATGTACTAGTGCGAGGCGTAGGTATCTACAGGTCAAGACCAAGACTGGTGCAAATTATCATTTAAAGGGTTTACTAGTTTTATTTCCCAAATTGGTTTTTCTGACAGTAGGCAAAACCATTTAAGAAGAAAAGAGCTTTCTCCCGCGGCTTCGCTCGCGTTAAATTTGAAGTAACATACATTTACTTTCTGCGATCCTTTTTTTACAAATACAGGTTTTTTTAGATTCAGACAAATTGTGCAAATTGTGTCATTCTAAAATAAATCAAAATAATTAATCATATTCGTACCAACTTTCGTATCATCATTATCATGTCAGCCGAAAGACGTCCACTGCTGGACATAGGCCTCCCCAAGGCTAACTTTGGAATGGAATGTGGAATTTTGGAAAACGTTAAAGTAGTCACGCGTTTCTTTTGTCCGCGACTTCGTTCACGACATAGAATTTTTCCCTTGGGATAAGAATAAGTGAATTCTGTACACAGCCACACAGCTGTCCCTGTAATGTGAAATAGGCTTCTTTTATCTAGGGAAATCGCAAAGTTCCCGCGGGATAGATTTAACTCTTTAGTTCGATTTACAAAAAAACATTCACTGACAGAAAGTTACACTGTTTTTCTACTTTAAACCCGAGAAATTGTAAAGTTTCTGCGGGACATGAATTACTATTTTGTTCTATTTTAACATTCTTCAAAATCACTAAGGAATATTGTTATCAACTTCGAAGCAAATCAACCCCAAAATAAATTTCTACCCCTTTTTAACTCCTTTAGGGGCTAAATTTCAATAAAATACGAAACACGTCTTCCATCAATTCTGTTAAAGAATGTTTATGGAAGATTTGAAGTAGATTGGGGCAAGGGAATCACGCTGTCCCACACAAATTTTGCCCCCGTTTTTCATCCCCTTAGGAGTAGAATTTCGGAAAATCCTTTCTTATCGGATGCCTACGTCGTATAAACACACCGTCCAAGTTTCAGGTCTCTACGATCAGCGGTTTAGGCTGTGCGTTGATCCGTCAGTCAGTCATTCAGGACAAAGCACTTTATAATATGTATATGTCGGCGGCCGATCGTAAAATCCGCCAGATCACGAAATTCCCAGGCATATCGTGAAACGCCGCCATTTCATGATATTCCTAAACGTTGGCCAGGCATATCACGATGTGCCTGAGAAATAATACGGCAGATCGGTTAGAGCAACGCATTCGTCGATATTCCTAGCTCTATACCGGGCACATCGTAAAATAGTTTCTTTTTTGGCCACTGGTGGCGCTGCGTATGCAATGGCGGCCGTGACCAGCTGACCGGTCGTGTTTGTTTAGCGCGTGAAAAATGTCGGCGTCGCAACAAAATGATCCTTAAACCGAAACTAGTGATTGAATTCAAAATAGAAGTGCAAAAGAAGCTTTTGAACATCAGCTCCGTTCTTTTTATGTGAATCAAACGGATTCTGTGCACAATATGAAAAAACCATGGACGTCTGCCCGTATTTTAGAGGTTAGTATTTTTTGATAAATAAAGTATTCACTAGTTGTTATTTATTTATAAAGAAAAATTTGGGTACGACGAGCGAAGGGAGGAGTGGTTAGTATTAATTGTGATCACGACGCACGAGCCGAGCGAGCGAAGCGAGCGTGCCGCGGTAGCGGCCGGCGAAGTGCCAGAACCGATATGGCGGCGTTTCATGATATGCCTAGGAATTTCATGATCTGCCTAAACTGGCCAAATCATGAAATGGCGGCGCTTCATGATATGCCTAGGAATTTCATGATCTGCCTAAACGTCACTAGGCAAATCGCTAAACGATGAGTTTTGAACGATATGGTGGATGTCCCTTAGCCAATTCATGAAATGGCGGCATTTCACGATATGCCTAGGAATTTCGTGATCTGGCGGATTTTACGATCGGCCGCCGACATATAGATAGATAGATAGAAAATTTAACACTTGAACGCTCGACTTCTGTACGAAATTAATTATTTAATTTTCTTTTTATACACTATTCAGTTACGCTTTAAGATAATTTCAAGCGTTAATTCGTTTTTAGACGTATTTTCATTCAAAACGGCTTTCACAAGATAAAATAGACTCTAAATAGACTTTCGTGGTTTTGAATTATAATTACTCTCCAGATATTTAATTACCTCAGTTTTCTTTGTAGTTATTTGGTGAAGGAGCTTCAAACCATTTTTTTCGGGTTAAATTATTCAATCAGAACCGTTAAATTTTCTTGTATACGTTTAAAGTTATTACATAATAAATTTTCGTAGCATGTGTACTTACAGCCTTGGCCAAAAGTATTAGCACCCTATAAAAAAATATAAATCCACTAAAGATGTCCATCCAGATTGTATACAACATTTACAAATTATTAGTACACACTACATACACATACGTAGTTTTATACACAATAAATGACATGCTGGTTCGCAATAAATCAAAACCTGTAATAAAAAATGTAAAAACCCTTTTTTATATTGGTTCTGGTTCGCTTAGGTACACTGAACTTGAACTCATACGCCAGTAAAAACTATCTATTTTTTTATATAGTTATTTTTTACTCGCATATGTGTTCAAGTTCAAGCGAACCAGAACCGATTAAAAATAAGGGTTTTAAATTTTTTATTACAGGTTTTGTTTTATTGCGAACCAGCATGCCATTTATTGTGTATAAAACTAATACGTCTATGTATTTACTAATAATTTGTACAATTTGGATGCACATATTTTGTGGATTTATATTTATTTATAGGGTGCTAATACTTTTGGCAAATGCTGTACATGCTGTTAGCTATTTACTGCATTTAAGCGTTAACTTTATGACGCATCTCTGCGAAAGTAATCAGAAGTAATTTATACCTACACGTACATGCCAACGTCTTACCTGTAAAATAAATTTAATGTAAACTTGCAAACGATCGCCATTATCATGGCAAGTGACATTAAAAGCGACACTTAGTTTAGCTCAATTCCGCGGTCCATACAAATAATAGTTGTCTATTTATTTTAGATGTGGCAGTAAATGTGAGCGATCATTTTAATTTTCCGCACAAATTATTAGAACGGGCGGTCGTCTCAATATAAGTTTGTACCTATGTAGGTACCTATACCTACCGATGTCAATATTCAAAAGAGAACTGTAACTCTATTATGATATGATATCTGGCTATGAATTCTATTTGAACGAACGATTTGCATATTGTTTTAAACTTAGAAATTCTTATTCGAAACCTCCTGACACTCACGAATAACAAGGTCTCGTGATGTGATAGGCGTACCTAGGTATCTAGACGAATATGTCAGTGTTGTGTGTGATAACTAGTAAGGTGCCGGCATAAAATCAAGATTAAGTGCGTGTAGTTCGAAAATCTCGCATGGCTGAACGAACCGAGGTGGGTACCCTACACTTTTAGTCTACATATACGTTTCCACCGCTCCTGCAACGTGGCCGAAACGTCGATATAATTTAAAAGGTATTTAATTACGTAATTAAGTAACGTTGTACTCGTAGTAGTTGTTTGCAGACAATCTTTTTTCAATTTTAAATCGTTTCTGTGGAGACCTTGTATTAACCAACGTTAAACTCCTCTCTTTGTCTCTTACTGCCCATAAAGTGACGACTCACAGATACCGTACGTACTTAATGACCCCGTGTCTGCAAACCAAACTGCTGATGATAATGCAAATTTCTACACAACTCACATTTAATTTTATTAGTAGATGTAATGTGCTCGGCTCTGCTAAGCGTTTTACGGGAAGTGCTCTTAATCTTCGTTTTTCTATGTTAATTTAATGAAAGCGAACAATATGAGACACGGTGAGATTTTGTTGTTTTTTCTTTGTAAGTACAGCTACCTATCTTAGAAGTGCTGGCACGGAGCAGCAAAGCAAATTGATTTTTGTTTTTTTTTATTATTATAAAACATGACGACCGAAGTGGAAGCCAAGTGGTTAGAGAACCCGAATATGAAGCTTCAAGTCCCAGGTTCGATCCCCGGTCGGGGCAGATATTTGTATGAATAATACGAATGTTTGCTCTCGGATCTTGGACATTTAATATTGTATACATACCTGGGCGACTGAGCTCCGCTCGGGTTAAAACTCGGAAACCAGCGTTTTCCCAGAGATAAGACCAAGCTAGATCGATTTTTCATCCTCGAAAACCCCTACATAACAAATTTCATCGAAATCGTTGGAGCCGTTTCCGAGATTCTGATTACATATTGTATATAATAATTGTAATATTTTGTAACATCAAAGACCTGCTTTAACGAGACGGTTCAATAATAATTTCAGTTATACGTATTTAGAGCTAGGTAAAATATTGATGTTTGATTTATCTACCAGACGACTTTTCGTTTTGCCACTGGTAGATATGTTGTAATACTGTCTTTTGTTGTAAGATGTTTGGTGTTCTTTAGATATTATTATATGAAATAAATCAAATCCCTAATAATGTCTACCGACATTTTTCTTATCTAGGTAATGTCTACGGAGCTAATGATGCTGCGTGATATTTAATAATATTATGTTCTTTCTTTTTACATTAGGAAAGGTAGGCTAGTACAGTACCGTTTACTTGATCCATTCCACCCCACTGCAACTATCTGCATCTGGCTGCATTTAACTTTCAAACAAAGGTTCATCCCTTATATCGGTATACGCTAGAAGCGTCTCACTGGAATGGGTCGGAGCATCCCATTTATGAGGCCATAGCGGATCAAATGCCCTGGAAGTGATACCCGTGATCGCTCAGCTCTTTACTGCCACTCTACACGTACCGACTGTACGGAGAATTGTATACGAATACCCTTTATATGCCTTATTTATCACATTACTTTTGTCCGAAAGTGTCTTTTGTTGTAAGATGTTTGGTGTTCTATAGTTGTTTGGGCGCGTGATCCATCTCTGAGTGGATTAGCTGAAGATAGCAAAATTTGGTTTTGTGATTATACAACATAATGATTATACTTACATAGTAGTGTTTGTTTTATAGTAATAATAATAAATAAATTCATTTATTTCGGGCAACTTGGCCCATACAATAAATACCTTACCTACAGACTAACATACACATTTATAATTAATAATACTTAAAACTAATATGATGACAAAACGGCTTAATGAAACTTCTCGTTCCTTCCTTTTAAAGGATGAGAGTCAGCATGCCATCAACCTTGTTTAATTATATTTATTTTCTAAAGTGTATCTGCTGGAACTAATAGTAAATAAAAGAAAATGAAAAATGAAAAATAGTTATTTGACTCACAAGGGAGCAAAATGGTGTATTTACGGCGAGGGCGTAAATTGAATCCAGAATGTAGCGAAGGATTCTACAATAGATTCCTGAGCGTAATGAGGGATTCAAGTGTTAACGCCCAAGATGAAAATAATTTTGCTCCCGAGTGGCTCATACAACTTTTCACACCAAGCATTAAAAAACTTGAAAAAAATATTCTAAATAATATTAAAGAACAACCAGCGTAGAAAATGGCGTGGCTTTACAATTATCAACTTCAAAAAATGGCATTTGCAATAAAACACTTAGAAAACCCTTGAACAGAAAAGTTGCACTTTGCTCCCTCTCGTCAGGGAGAAAAAGTTACTTTTCTGAAGGAGAGGTGTGAAAAAAATATTAATCGATAAGTGTCCTTAAAATTAAACATATATATCCATGATAATATGATTTTTTGCAGATGCTTAAATTAACGAGGTGAAGCTTTCGTTTGCTCATGTGATGTTGTAATTGTAAGAGAAACAACTTGTATAGATACAAAGAAATTCCTAATAAGTAAATCATTTGTATATAAAAGGTCATTCAATTTAAAAAATATGTCAAATTTTAAAAACGAATTAAAAAACATTAATTGGCACAACTTCATCAATTTCAACCATGACGTTAATCTAAATTATAATCAATTTCATGACATTATTACAACAATCTACTCAATAAGCATATACCTAAAAAGCGAATTCAAATCAGACATACAAATAAACAATGGCTAACCCCCGGTATAAAAATTGCGTGTCAAAACAAACGATGCCAAAGAATTCTAAAACACCACAGTAAAAGTAAATCATTAATAAACTATATAAAAAAATACAACAAAATTCTAAGAAAATGTATTTATTCTTCAAAAAAACTTAATTTTGCAAAACAAATGTGTCTTTCAAAAAACAAAAATAAAATAATGTGGAAAATAATCACCTATATAAAAAATCAAAATAAACCCCGCGAACATAAAAATATAATTTTAAAAACTGACAGCCAAATTATAGAATCACCCAACAATTAGCCGAGATATTCAATGAGCACTTTCCATCTATAGGTGAATCATCACCGGCGGGGAGCGGCGGCGCGCGCGCACCGGCCGGGCGACCCGTGATTACCCCTGTTCATAACTCTATATTCATCGTGTACCTACTATTTAATAATATGTCACCTAATGTAATGAACATGACTTATAAACGAATAAATAAATGAATACTTGGGTGTATACTTGGCAAGTAAGTGCATAATAATAATAGTTGTAAAATTAATTATATCTACGTACCTAATACATTTATTTTTATGTTTTTAAAGTCACACAATAAATTAGTTTTATAGTTTACAAATATTATCTATTTATTTATGTAGTCTTATGTAGTTAATGGTGTGTAGGTAGTATGTCTTTATTACGGTCCGAGGGTTGCCGACGGTGCTGGCTGAAAATCAGCGCTGGGGTGTTTTTAACGCTTCAGCATTTTGCTGAGCCAGTGTCCGATTCACAACCGCAATGACACATAACTTTGTGTTGTTTTTTTTGTACCTAATAATATTGTTGTGTTGTGTTGTGAATAAATGTATTTTCTTTCTTTCTTTCTTTCTTTAATAAATGAATGTTGATTAAGAAATTTGCAATGTTTGGTAGTTCTTCGTAATCAAAAGCATCAGACCAAAGAGGCAGATAAGAGAATTATTCGTCTGCCACGAACGGTATCCGACTGGCCGCAATTTGTTCCCCCCACAAACACGAGCCGGTTCAATATTGACACTGGTACGTAGCTCATCCCCTCGTGCTTCAGATCCAAGGTAACGGTCCAAAATGTAGCCTTAGAGCACTGTATAATAGCCTAAATTACAAATTCGCAACTTTAGTCACCACCTTATTCATTGCGTCAGACATTACTTTGTGTGGAACGTGGAACTTCATGTAATTGTCCGTGAAAAAAAAATTAGCTTTTAATAGTATCTATACATATAAAGGCTGAACAGGAATATAAAAAACCTGACGCGAGTGCAGCAATTCTACATTTTATATTGCAACATTCTTTTCACTTACTATAAGATACTTACTGAGATAACCAGATCAACGTACGATGGGGCAGTTATTATAAATTTTATATTTCAAATCCCTCTAGTTTTTCTATGTATACAGATACCTACCAGTCATATTGACAACGGTGTCGGTGATGTTATTTAAAGGAATATTTTCTAATCCCTCAGAGTTTTTCTATGACAAATACTTTTATACATTGTGAATTATTTTCCTTCCAAGGCTATTGATAATCTTCGGCATTTTAACGCACAAAAACATAAAATAACACTTTAAAATACCACGCGCAAACAACGTTGAACTTTGACAGCAATAAACAGATGACATTTGAATTTAGTATTATCACTGCAAGAAATTAGTTCTATTGGTTTTCCGCAATATGGCGAGGCTTTTTATAATTCTGGTCAGCCTTTATTAGACAAACGAAGCTGTCTTTTATGTGTTATCGCAGAGTAACAAGTAGCTAGTTTTAGTTCAGTTCCTACTGTTTTAAGTTTTATTATATGGGAAAATGAACTAAACAAGTTAGCAAAATAATTATTTGTAATAAAAATCTTAAATAATTTATTATCATTATTATAAGTGGCAATAGATTATGCTCACGAACATGTTTAGTTAGTTTTGTTTTTTTCGTCAACTCTATTGTTTTTTGTAAGTTCTGACAGTCTGTCTTAAAATATAAAAAAATGCAAGACGATTTATAATAGGTCGGCTCAATCGATTTTGTTTTTGTTTAAGGAATAAGAATAATGTTGATACAATCGAGAACCAAAGTTTTCCACAAACAGATCAACCTTATGAATAGATACAATGATGATTCTACCATGTTGCGCTTTCATTGCATCGTTGTTATTCAAAAACAAAGTATCTCGTTTTAACACCTGTAATGTAAGTTATCAGTTAATTAGTTATTTGCTAGTTTCACTAGAGTTAGTTAGTTACTATTTATTAGTCGTATAAGTTCTAAAACACGAACAACATCGAAACGTACTGAAAATAACGTCAACCTGAAAATAAAAGTAGGTATTTAAGCATTTTTAAGGAGTTCCATTTGAATATTTGCACATTTTATACAATTAAAATCAGTTTTAAAAATGAGTCTAAATCGGACAGATTGATTGGTGCGACTCGGTCCGTTCGCCGCGTCCTCAAATGGGTGCCATCGGTCACCGTCAACGTTAATCCTCTCTTAATGAGTTCAAAAGCGGCAATTGTTAGGCGCGGCTTATGCTCAGGCCAGGCCAACCCTTTCCGTAATCGCGCCCGCCATTCACTTGATATAAACGCACCGTAGGAAAGCATACCTCTAATTTTACGGGTGCTTACATAAGCGGCGTATGCCGAATATCTGACTTATTCAGATGTAAAATTGTCTGCGATTTCTATGGTTTTTGGTACCTATTTTTGTGACTGTCTTTTGTTTAAAACTTTTCAGTTCGGTTTGCGTGTCTAAAGCTGTGTTTTATAGCATTTCAACGAGTTTGCTCGCGTGTGTGAAAGGTGTTACAGTTTATCACTGGACGGCCTTTACCGATTTATTATTATGTTAGGCAGGAGTATTATGACAGTTTTATATGAATACACGGGCAGTGTCAACGAATTTCGTTTACTGGGTCACAAAAAACCTTATATTTTAAATGACAAGCTGCTGCCCGCGACTTTGTCTGCGAAGAATATGTTTATCGATATGAACTATGAATTTTATCGGGATAAAATCTATCCAATAGTAATATATCCCATATATCATATATCTACATATAGATACCTAAAGAAATAAAGCCCAGGGTATCAAACTGTCTACAAGTATCCCAAATTTCATCTAAATCGGTTCAGCGATTTAAGTGTGAAGAGGTAACAGAGAAATTACTTTAGAGTTACTTTCGCATTTATAATATTACTCAAGGTTTTTGTCTATAGCAATGCTTATTGAAAGATGTAAATAAATTTCATGATGACATATGGTTCTGTAGTGGCTTAGAAATCAAATAAGTTGAGTATCGAACTAAGTCGGAGCGTGTCGGAGCCAAGCTAAGTATAAATACTACTGAAGTCTTAAACATGTCGTCGAGACATATCAAACAAACTCGCACAAAGCGATTTTTAGTCATCATCTAAATTCTGATATGACATGCAGTAGTAAATTTATTTTCATAATAAGTATATTATTTAGTTACTTACTCTTTAAATTTTGAGATGTTTTACAAAACTCATCAAATGCGTTCGAAGTACTCATGATACGCAAAACAAAAATCAAAATGTTAATAATATAATGAGGAACACTTTAACGTGTTCTTTGGCTGACACTGAATTTAATAACAGACCATCAATCAGGCTCTACATTACGAAGGCCCTATCGATGAACTTCCCAGCTTCTCTGTTACCAATCGTACCTATACAACAGCTACCTGCGTATAAATTTGCAACGCTAGAGAAACAAGGCAAAAATATTGTAGTTCACTGACTCACACACAATTTTAAATTTGACTAAAAATATAGGTAGTAGTATAACTGAAACATACGATGTTTATTTCAACAAAAAGACACCTTAAAACCCCTCACGTCACTTACAACTTAAGCAGAAACTCCTCCGAACATGTCAGATTGCGCTCGCCGTACCGGGGGTGTCACTTAGGAACAAACGGCAGTCGGCAACACGCGAAAACTGCATTAATCATACCGTCGGAAGGACAAAAGCGGCTTTTTATCGGGAATCTCTGTCCCAAAGGGATTCGTTTGCATTACTCCTTCTCACATTTGTCACATTTCACCCTCATAGTTTCCTGTTTTTTGGTGAGTTGGTATTTAAGTAGAGCGTTCCTACCACTTCATGTTATTTTATACGTACAAATAACCAACCTTACATCGATAATTTAACCAAACTTGCAATAATTATTCAATAATAATTATAGATCATTTATTATATTATATAATACATGTCAAGTTATTAAAATTAAAACAAATACACAATCATAATCAGTCAAATAAACCGCCCCGCGTCATACCTGGGATAAAGGTGCCCAATACACTCACCGCGTTGAACCACGATAGACAACCTTTGCACCAGTTCAATAGATAATAAAAAACTGAATAATATATAAAATTAAGGTACGTTTTAAATTACATAAAATTTTAAAGTAATAATGGATGGAATAAATAATGGTCATTTCTTATAATGCATTTTCTCAGACATTGTTAACTTTACAGGATTGTTATGAAATAAACCTAACCTAAACCATGGCCTACCAACTCCTACAAGCTATATTTAATATTAAAAAACAGTAATAGATGGCAGTACCATTAACATTTGTAAATTATAAAATGTAAATAAGCCGAATTAAGTAGAAATATTGAGATTAAAATATAGACTAGCATATTTTATAAACACAACTTCACATCAACCTTAATTCAACTCCTTAATTTAAAGATAATAAACACCATAAATAATAAATTGAGAATACGAAAGCCCTAAACTAAGCCAATTTGTGTCTATTACACGATCATTAAAAAATCGTCTAATCAAATCTATTTCGTAGGTAAATTATTATTTTTAAACTTTGTTTATTTTGATACGATCGCATATTTATTTTTTTACCTAATCAGAAAATAAAAAATAGCATTTTTCCCGATGTTGTCCTTGTTGTTTAATAAAACATGTGCGTATAAAAAAATTACGAATAATTTACAATATACAAGAATTATAGATAGCGCAAATATTACGTGCCTATAATAACTTTCCGCATATGTCTGATGTTAATGTCCCTCAAGCCATAACAGCGCCAAACGAAGTGATAAAAAATGCACGTCCAGTTTGGTATCGGCTATGATTTCACCGGAACGTAGAGATCTGAAGAGTATCGCAAATATTTTTGCTATAAATAATTGGCAGAAAAATGGACGGTAACCCTTAGGACCCTGAAAAGGTTTTTATCATTGAATTTATCCGGTAAACTAAACGGCGTCCCGCGTGACTCGATGGAATCGGCCCATCGATCATCGTCAGTCATTTTTTATTGAAACCAGCTTTATGAGAAGTCTTGGACGTAGGATTAAATAAATCTTTATTTTCGCATTGCTACTGGAGTTTTAGATTGACATTTAATCGAAAAAGATAAGAAGAAACTAATTTCTTCTCGAGAAAGCAGAGATTATTTTTGGCTTTATGTTTATTTGATTATTTTGTAAATGGATGCTTTAGATGAAAAGCCACTACGTGGAAACTAAATTATAATGTATGCCTCTTAGATGGTGTTTTATTTTTATAGTTAGATATATATTTATGTAGTTTTTATTTATTTTGTTTCCTATCATATTGTTGTATCTTGTGTTGTGTTTTTAAGTACTCGTAATGTGTCTATTCATTTAAATAAACATGTTTACTACATATACATAAATATAAGATAAATATGTCTCTACATAACAGTGTACAGATACTCAATAAGTAACCGAATAAATTGAATCTAGTGAATTGGTTGTAAAAATATTTTCATCATAATGATTTTACTATCAACCAGCGCAATGATTACTATTCGATTAACGTTACTCCTGTCGAACACCTCATGAACCAGATATAACCAAATCATCCACGTCTGGTTAATAATCCCAGAGCCTCACTTTTTACTGCATGAATGGGGAGAGCAGCGGCAAAAGTTTCGCAGTAAAGTGCCTCCTGCTACACTTGGCGAATCGACGACTACTCAGCTGAGTTCTATTACTTTTCCGATTCGAACATTCTCATGAAACTGTATTTCGGAGCGCATAAAATTTACTGCGTCGTGAACAAAAATAGATGTCTGCTGATTTTGAATTCACTAGTGACTCAATGGCAGTGGACGTCCCCGCTTGGTTATTGTTTTTTGGGTGCACTGTTTAAGTGCTGTTATATAAATTAAGTTTTATTGCGTGGATTTTATTTGCGAGGGCTTTAAATTATTGAGGATATCCCACAGAGTAAATATTGAAATAGAATGTTTACAGACGTAGACTCATAGATGTGGAAAGCTGAATTAAATTCGTGTTTTGCCTCGCAACTTACATATGAATTTCGCATATCATTCATATACCTAGATAGATTAGTGGATAGATATCCTATGAACTAAAAACAATTTCTTTGCTCACCCGCGACATTATGGTGTGGTGGTGATAGTTGTGTTATGTTTGTTCTTACAGAATGGAGGTAGAGGAGCTGCATGAGCATCATGGTCGCGGGTGAAAAAGTTTTTTTTTTAGTTCATTGATATGGACCTCCGCAAAGTAACGCCTGATTCAATAAATTATAATCTCGGTATAAACGGATAATGTTAAATATACATGAAGGTGTATATATAAAGGTTTTTTAGATACAACAATATGATAGGCAACATAATAAATAAAAAATATATAAATATACCTAACTATATAAAAGGAAAACACCATCTAAGAGGCCCTCCTGCGGCATAGACCCCAACACACTGGCGGCATTACCTCTCTGTACAGTTAGAGGAATTCGCTGGGAGAGGTAAGCGCCAGCTCTGGGGTCTCCTGAGGTCTCTATCAGCCAGGTTTCTTTTGTGTTATTGATAACGCTATGATCGCCGTTGAGTAGGATTATCGAGGAGGAAAATCGTAATTAATACTGGATCGGGCGTGCACCATGGAGCTACAATTTATCTTGTAAATGGCAGTAGATAAATCCTCAATTACCACGTTCAACTTACATACTTCAGTTATCACATCGTATTCTAAAATTAAACTACACACATTTTCGATACTTTTTAATATGTCTTTTTAATATCGATACTATCGATAGGCCTATCGATAGTATCGATATTATTGCTGTCTAATAATACGAAACTATCGATACTATTGAACAGAAAATTACGAAAACTATCGATAGTGTCGATACTATCGATAGCTTTGAACAATCGATTGTGACCTATATTTCAATACTATCGGATTATAAGCAAGATTGCAAGATGTAGAGGTTTCGTGTAAGGCAGGTAAAGGCTTCGACTTACTTAACGATCTACCAACCCTAACCAACTTAGGTACTCTTAGGACTTAGAAGATTCAGTTGCTGCAACTTCTGTTCTGCCACCACCCCGTGTAGATTCAACCGATACGATTGAAATAACGGTAACAATCGATTGTTCAAAACTATCGATAGTATAAATAATAATAATAAATAAATATCATGGGACACTTGACACCGATTGACCTAGTCCCAAACTGAGCAAAGCTGGTACTATGGATACTAGGCAACAGATAAACATACTTATGTAGATAAATACATACTTAAATACATATGAAACATCCAAGACCCACGGACAAACATTCGTATTATTCATACAAATATCTGCCCCGGTTGGGAATCGAACCCGGGACCTCAAGCTCCATCGATAGTATTATATCTAATATTTCTTAATTTTCTGTGCATCACTATCGATAGTATCGATAGTTTTGCATTATTAGAAATCAAAAATATCAATACTATCGATACTATTGCACGAATAGAGATATCGATACTACCGATAGTATTGATAGCATCGATACTATCGATTACTATCGCTTTTGCTCAAACTATCGATAGTCTATCGAAACACTATCGATAGTGGACTATCGATCGGCAACACTAAAGCAAACGGATTTCGTAAAATTACTGTACGTTTGCACCTTTTTACTTACTACCAACTTAATTGTTTATCAGCACGATGGCTCCGCTAGGCAAACGTGTAATTAAGAGGAGGCCTAAGACAACACAGCCCTCTCGGCTCCACAGGTACGCCGTGCGTCGTGGATGGTTTCTGCCGAGATTTTCCTCTTTTTCTTTCAACTGTCCCTCGAGACTCGAGATAAACAATGTACTCGTACAGAAATCCCTCACAAAGCCAACTTTGCGATATACTGACTTATTTCGTCTTTTACTACAACTTTAATGCGAAAGGGTGGCGTTTATTTTATTCGAAACGCGTAGGTTTATTTGCGTAGGGTCAGACTTTCCCGCTCGTGTGAGCTTCCCGTTGTTTTCACTTATAATTCGCTTTTAATGAGTCCCGTCCCGGCTGCAATGGAATAATATTTGTAAATCTCTCCTCTCATTAAAGATGTTTTCATGTTTTATAATCCACAGGTGCCTCACGTTTCAGGGATTATCAGGGAATATCAAAGCGAATAAGTTTTTGGCAAAAAAACATTTGTAATACAAGCTTTTTATCGCTGTCTGTACTTTTTATTGACTGTACTTGTATTCTGATCCAACCACATTAGCATACCAAATTTAAAGTCGATGCTATTAACCGTAGATGAGTTCCGTCATGTGAAGACGATCCTGGCTGGACTACCAGGATGTCACTACCAGATTATTGTATTATCATGCAATTTACATAAGTAGGTATACCAAATTTCAAGTCAATCCAACTATTGGTTGAATTTAACTTGCAAAATTTGATTACAGACAGACAGACAGACAACGGGACGGGTGAAACTAGATAAAAGCTTGTAAAAAGTACTACTAGAGTTAATATTTAGCCTATACACCAGTAGGTACGGTCAAGGACTGTAATTCATGAGCCACCATGGAACCTTTTCAAAGGAAAAGTCATTACGATTTTCAATGTTAATTAATGCGATGTCACTTATGACGTTTACTGTGAAATGGTTCCATGGTTGCTCATGGATTGAAGTCCTTGGGTGTACATTTCAACTCTCAAAGTTAAAAGATGATACCACACCGGCACCATTACGGCATAGAATGTAGCTTGGGAACTATATAAATCATTGGATTGCTTAGCTGACGTGATGAAGAGCCCCCTAGCTAAACCCCCAGATAGTCAGGAAATTTTGTGGTCCCTCAAGACTACATAGCTATGACCTTTTGTCTGCATCTCCTTTCAATCTAAAACGACATTTCCTGCACTTGCCATGTAAATACGTACCGTTTCACAAGGTGGCTGTAGAGCGATACAGGCGCCTTACACGTCGCCGAATTATTTACACTGCAGTGTATCTCGCTGAACAATATTGGTTCTAAGAATACAACTGTATATTTTCCCACCAAACGCTACAAAAGTTACGATAGGAATCGAAATCCTTTGTTCAGTTGTTCAGAACGTTTCAATGGCGTTATTGTGTTGTGTAACTCAAATTGTTTCTTCGGAGTTTAATAAAGTAAATATACATGACTTGTTGAAAACACCTGCGACATTGTTTTACAATATTGCATTTCAATCAGTTTATTAACGTCCACAGTTTGCGTTTGAAGTACTGCCGTCTGAGTTACGATGAACGGAACGATACAATTTTACATTTAGATTAACAAACTTCTGTATATCCCTTTCCAGCACCTCTTATTAAGAAGCTGAGAGTGAAACTTCCGAAGTCAGCAATTTCCCCCGGGGGCATGGAGCAAAATGCCGAGTAAACAAAACAGAAATAAGGTCGATCGTTTTAAAATCCTGCCTGAAATGACACCGGGGACAGCACGACAAAGGCTCCACTCAAAACAGTCTGCTAAGTACACTTGGCAAACGAGGTGTGGGTTCCGTTGGGGTTCCTGAAGATTATGATCTAGAAATGTTACAATTAAAACTGATTTACTTTGACAAGTATTATTAGTACCATTAAGGTTGCTTTGAAGTAAAAGCGGCCATGACAGTGTACGTCAGTAGGTATTCGTAGCTAACAAGTAGCTAACCACTCATGCATTTCGTGTAAAATTTGACGAAGTTTAGGCAATTGGTATAAACACTGGCTCAGAATAAATCTTAACTGTTGCGTAATTTAAAAGATAGGCACTTTAAATTAACAGACCGAAACAACAGTTTTAACACGACGTAACCCCAAAAGCCGATGTTACGGAAAACTCGCGGCCGTACAAAAGTTTTTACGAGAAAATTTTACACATAAATTACGTCACATACGTTCTTATCCGCCATTATTTGGTCTCAGTGAAGTTTCCGCCTGTATACACTTTTTACAATGTTTGTGAAAGCGCTATAATTTGTCTTTAGGGTATCTGGATACAATTTGGCGCGCAGTAAATTCTCTTACTTACGTCAGCATCTTTCTTTTGAACGACGAACACCTTTATTAGTATTATCTTCCGAAATTTTCAATATGACAAACTTACTTCGTCTTAAGACTTCTTTCACGTAAATTTTGACTCATGTCTCTGCCCACGCATTAATAACAAAAATTTTACACTATAACAAGATCAGATATATGTAAGTTTGCCTACCTACTCGGATACATGTACATTTATTTATATTCGATTAGAATAACTTACAAAAGTACTAAATGACTAACTTGACTAACTTAACTTTAACGAGTAAGTTACTGAAATGATTTTTCCCATAATATACAGGGTGTAACATTCAGATCGGTCAGTATGGGAAAGTCTGAAACTATTCGACATACGAAGATCTGTTCTTAGAAACCATGTCATCGATTTTAGTAACAAGAAAAACTGCATGCATAGAAAAAAAAAACTTGTACTCAGATCGGCAATCGAACCCGGTTGATTTGATTTGAAAGTTAAACTTACATAATTTCTATTTGGATAGGTATCGATAGTGTATAGGTCATAAGCAATAAATGTTACTATGAAACACGATATCTAGAATGAATAAAACGCATTGTACTTATTTCATATTCTTTAATAATGTAGGTAAGTTTTACTTTTAAAATCGTCTAGGTTCGATTCCCGAGCTGAGTACAAGTTTTTTTTAAATGTTTGAATGCAGTTTTTCTTCATACTAAAATCGATGACTGGTTACTAAGAGCAGATCTTAGTATGCCTTATAGTTTCAGACTTTCCCATACTGACCGATCTGAATGCTACACCCTGTTATATCCCAAATTCTTTCAAAGGTATTTAAAAACTGGTCTGAAATTAAATCTTAATAATATACCACAGGTAACGAAGAATTCACCGATGCCATTCTAAAATCAATTAAAATTTACAGAAGTCGAGGCTTATTGTGTTGGCGTCATTGTTCTTAATTCAACAGTCCGTAGTGCCACGAAAAGTGATTGGGTATATATTATACCCAACGCAAACAAATAAATAACAGCTCTTCCCTGTCCATCACTCTCAATCTCGAATTAAACACAAAAGAACTTTCCGATTCACCGGTTTACTTTAGTAAAATATAAGGCGTTTGTATTTTATAGACAATTTGAGACCCTGAGGGTTTTGTAGGGCAAAACTAAGCACTTAGAGCGATTTGGGCCCTTCCGACTGTCCATCGATAACCCTTGGAGCTCTGTAGCTACGCTTATGGCTTTTGGATTGAGAAGGTTGGGCGACGCCTTGTACCAAGTTTACCCTTTTGATTTTTGAGCGGATTGTAAGTTTGTATTGGTAGTTCTTAAAGTGATGTCATTACAAAATGTATTTTTTTTAATGAGAATTTAGGTAATTATTTTTTTTAGTCTCAGACCCATTAGATTGACTGACGTCATCGTGAGAGTTGCGGGAAACGTGGATGCATGTGGCGAGTTGTCGTCCATTATGCCATTCTAAGAATATTTGATGTAACTAAATAGGCGATCGTATTATTGAAATGAAAATTAAAATGAAAAATGTATTTATTAAAATTACTATTTCTACAAGTAATACGGTTAGAGACCTCCTAGTAGGTATTCAAGATACATGTGACAGAAGGCCCCGCTCCACATTAAAAGTGCAGCAAAGTGAGTAAGTATTCTCAATTTTTGGTTTACATTCTTTACGTCTTCAAATAGGTAAATACAAACATAATTTATATTGATCTAAATCTAAGTTAAGCCTTACTTGTGTGTGGCTACCACTCTGCAAGTGCCTACGTATACCTTTCACGTCTAAGCTGCATGATATAGGAATGCCTCTGTATCGTCATAACTTAAAAATTATTGAGTCACTATTTTCAATTTACCTATATACCGGCGCCATCATACTTAATTGAAGGCGCAGTCAACGGCACAAAATGCATTGTTTTGACGTTACCTCCAAAGGTTTGTCTTCACAATAAAAGTCTCGTGCACGGACACACCTCGAGGGCACGAAGTTTTAACGAGGAAATAGTGGCCGTAAATCAGGGAAATTCGTTCTTATTGAATTTCCCTTTGTCGGTAAACGGAAGCGACGCCCGCTTTTTGTTCCGAACAGACGCCTTAAGATATATTTAGTTTCTCGAGTCCATATTTAATAAAAAGTTGACGTAGTGTTAATTGGAATAAATTTATTCACCACCAAACTAGTAGGTACTAGATATAATGTTCTGTGCATTATTATTGGGATAAGAATAAGAGCTTTGGCATCATTCACACTACCACACTGTAGGATTCGAATTTATATGGTAATTGATTATGAGAATAACCCAATTTACTGGTTCCAAAATGACAATCAACTAATAAGCAGGTATAGTTAAGGAACGCTGTATTTAGATATGTTACATAAATATTAACACGAATTCTGTTTGTATTCAAAAATCATTACCTCACAAAGGATAAAAGTAGGTACCCTACTTAGTATATCGTATCGAGTTAGTACTTTCCTAAACATCACGAAAGTTTTCTTTAAATACTATAGGTTTCTTATAGGTGTCCCACTGGCACTTGAGGTATCCCATCTTAGGCCTCTAGGTTGGCAACGCATCTGCAATACCCCTGGTGTTGCAGATGTATATGGGCGGTGGTGATCTCTTACCATTAGGAGACCCACTTGCTCGTTTGCCATACAGTCAAATAAAAAAAAGGTGTTCGGAACACCTATAAGAAGCATAAGGTATTTAAACGAAACTTCTGACATTGACGTGGATTGGGTCGATTCCAGGGTAGGCAGTTGGTACTTTACGCTGATTACATTTGAAATTTACCACGAGCTTTGCGGTGAAGGAAAACATCGTGAGGAAACCAGCACAAACCTGCGAAGCAATTCAATGGTGCGTGTGAAGTTCCCAATCCGCACTGGGCCCGCGTGGGATCTATGGCCCAAGCCCTCTTGTTCTGAGAGGAGGCCTGTGCCCAGCAGTGGGACGTATATAGGCTGGGATGATGATGATGACTTTACGCTGCAGCAGAACGTCACTACGAGTAGCACAAGGCGCTGCCTATCCTGCTGCCTACTCAATGCACGCCATAGTGCTCTTAAGCTGTGCATATAATAGTAGATTGTCCAACAAGAGCATAAAACGAGCCATTTTACCCAAGACGTTCATATAGCCACCCGAGCCAGTACTTCGAGGGTGGATAGACACGTCGAGGGAAAAATGGGTTTAATGCTCAATTTTTACACTCTGCTTAACACTTCGATCGCGAGGAGATGAAATAGCAACAGTGGAAAGAATTGTTCAGTTATTAGGTACCTTTTATTTTGCTATACAATTATAAATTTTTATTTTAAGAAACTACCTAGCTTGCAATTTTTTTTCTTAATTTTATCTGATTTACCCCCAAAAATATGTTTGAAATTAATTTTATTTACGTTACACGTCCGTCTTTGGGTCATCGAATTAAATCTTTGTACTAATTTTCAGCTCAATCGGTTCAGGTAGTTTCGAAGCCTATGACAGCCGGACAGACAGACACGCAAGTGATCCTGTAAGGGTTCCGTTTTTTCGTCTTAAGCTTCTTTTTTAGCTCTACAGAACCCTAAAACCGTTAATTCTGAGAATTTTGAAGTCACGATGCCAATGCCAATGTTCGTAGCGTTCGTAGCACTTTCGCTAGGGCAGTAGCGAAAACACGCGTAGCAGAAATTCATCATACATTATTGACAACAGTATTTGTCGTATTCTTGGTGCCATCTTTTTGAATGATGTTTATAAGGTTAGTTTAAAAGAAATGATTAAAAGTTAAACTTAGATGTTATTTATAAGAAATTAGTACCGAAATGTACCGAACTCTACCTATTTAATATTAATCAATATGCGTCATTTTAATCATATTTCATATTTTAATCATAACAAAAATAACTCTCATTGATTTTTACGTCAAACTTCTTACCGAGTTACAGGTCTTCCGGAAAGTAACAAAAACTGGACTATAACACAAACTTTGAAAAAATTACAACGGTTATGAAAATTTCCAAGTTTTATAAAAGTACAAAACTTGTCTATTTTGCAAGTTTTCCTCCCAACCCAGTCTTTTCAGGAGTTTTCATAATTGCCAGTCATTGCGAAAGGGGATAAAAGCTGAATTTCCTTCGATCAAAGGATTTACGTAATTGTGATTTGTAACCGACCGGGAAAAGCGTAAGTTCTTTGTTTGACCCGACGGTGACGGTGTGCGTCCGTCAGTATAAATGTGTTGTATTACCTAACCTTGTAAACCTTACGTGGCTAACTACGACACTTAAATTCTAAATTCATTTCTTTACTTTATATGTATGTAACACGTCCCAACAGAATAATGTTGTAGCATCACAAATAATGAACTTGTGTAACAAATTTCGAACTAATCGGTCCAGTCGATATATTGATGTACCCTTAGTGTGCCAGATCATCGCACTTGGGATTGCATAGGATTTTTCCGTACCTGGTACTACAAGTCGTCTATTTGTCACTTCATTTGTCTCTACTTTGTCACCACGGTTTTTGTTGACTTCTTCGGCTTTAACCTTATTAATCTATCTAGACACATCAGATAGCTTTTGCCTTTCCATTGCATAACAGGATCGGTAATTTTACGACAGCAAACTAAATCTCTCTTGGCTCCAGCTCTAGGTAGAGCCAGCGTTTGATGATCCGGGGTGCTGCACGTAGAGCGGCACTGTCGCCTGCAGCATCAGGAAACGGTAGTTGTCCACGCGGTCGAAAATGTTACTCATGAGGTAGCCAAAGCAGTCATACAGATTCGGAAAGGGGAGGGTGCCCTGAATGACCTAGACGGACGCAACTACGCGTGAGTTTCTTTACATACGAAGACGCGGGCGGGCAACACCTAAATAGTAATAAATAAATCAAGTTACCCGTGAGAAATTTCAGATTATTTACTGAGTAGCTGTAAGTATACATCTATAGCGTCTATATGCAGTAAAATTTCGTATAATAATAATAATGCTACAGTCTGTATGCGTTCCACAGCTTAAATCCTTAAACCCGAACAGCAGTGGAGTGAACGTTAAAACATCAAGATTAAAATCCAGGCTTTCAAAGTGAAATTCATTTCACTACGCAGCCTACGTGTGGGTTCTAATTGCAGGAGCCGGTGCTAAACGGAACGTTTACTTACATGCGTTTTAAAAATATAACTCTTGCAATTTAATAACATTTATTTGGAGTGAAGTGGAGTTGGAAATAATGAGGTGACGCGTGAACTGGGGCGTTGGCATATTTTTGCAAGCATGTGCAAAGTCTAACTTTTCCTAGTAGCTTTGTGTATAAAGTTCTCGACAAAGGTGAAAAAAACTGTAACTTTACAATATGAAAAATTTTATAACAAAAAATTGAACCGACTACAAAAGAATATGAAAATAATTTTCTGCCAGTCTGAAGTCGGTCGGTGCCTCAGAAAGAGCCAGCAAGAGTGGACCTATAGTCACCTACTTCACTTACGTACTATTATATTGGGCTTCAACCACTCCTGCTGGCTCGTGCTAAGGCACCAACCGACTTCAGACTTTTTTGCGGACTGCAATCAATTTCCATAGTTTAGTTTTTGGAAAACAATTAGACTCTACTGTAACTGAATTTTATTTTATACTAGCTTATGCCCGCGGCTTCGCCCCGATGTAGTTTTTATTTAATTTTCTAAATCTTTTATGAGAACCTTCTCCTGACAATTAGCAAACACAACAAAAAAAGAATTAGCGAAATCGGTCCAGCCGTTCACGCGTGATACCGTGACCAAGGGAAATACGGATTCATTTTTATATATTATAAAAAAATATCATGATAAAAAAGTCCACATGCCTGTGTGTAATCAAATAAAATCAATTTTCATTTATCTGTAATAGAGCTGAATCCATATCTAGGTAGGTATGAGTAAATATTTTTAGTAAAGTCAGCTGCCGTATTTAGCGATGGAGGGACGGTCGAGTCTCGGTAAGAGTGGATCTGCGTTTAAAGAAGGCTTTTGAGGTCGCTCGGCCGAGGCTGGGAAATGTTGCGACGCTGTCGTCTAAGTGCCGACCGGCTGCCTTCTATGAAATCATGAAACTTAGAGCAAGAGTGCGAAAATTTCTGGGTTCTTGAATATGAACGCAAAATATCTGTAACCTGACGATGACATTTTTGAAATAGATTAAAAAAACTTACGCAGTGTTTACTCGGATGCTTTTAGGGCTGTTTTTCCTCTTAGATATGTGCGTCGAATTTAAACTGTAATAGAATCACTCAATGTAATTACCTATGTAATTATTTTTTTATTTATAAAAGAAATGAGACATTTAATAATGATATACGTCAAGAGTTCAGGCGTTGAACTGTAATAATGATTTGTATATTTAGAAGCGGAACACGTGTAAAGTGGTGTGACGCAAATATTCACCATTAGTACTAATGGGGAATATTTGCGGCTGTGTGTATATCTCTCTTTTCATATAGAATCAAAGAAGGTGGGTATAGGTATTACGTATATTGTAATGTAAATCAGAGTACTTATTTTTGTAGTATTAACGGTAATTGTAAGCTATATATAAAATAAGTTGGACACTATTGACACAAGTGTATTTAAATATTAATTGGATGATTATATTGAAGTAAGTGATCTGCTGTATGAAAATGAATTTAATCGTCAGTCTAACCTGTAAATCGATAAAATATCTGTATTATATGTGCAATTTCTTTAACTACTTTAAGTTTGAAAAAAAAAGAATTAAATGCATTATTGAAATGACTTACATTAAATTTTTTTATTTTTCATTATAATTTTCAGGAAAACGCAGAAGATCGACGAGTCCCGAGTGACATTAACATTCTGATTCTACTGTACGTTCAGGAAAATGTACGTAAGGAAAAACAACAACACTTGGTACGGAGTTTTATATACAGTGTTCCATTACATTTACTTTCTCTCTTACTTTTCTCTTACTTTAGGTACTCATCAGTGTTATAAAATAATTAATATGTACCTAACACCTTTTAAATAGAGCACAATAATTTTCCAACCATTAACATACAAGTCCAGCCTGTCGTATACGTCCCACTGCGAGGCACAGGCCTCCTCTCATAACTAAATGGATTGGGCTATAGCTCCCATGTCCATCCAATGCGAATTATATAAGAACTTCATATATACTACTGAATAATTTTCAACATTTTCCTTCATCAAAAAAATCACAACAAAAAAACCGAAAACAAAAACCGAAAAGTGCGAGTTAGGTGGGCTCGAATCCACTATCCTTCTCATGCTAGTAGGTCATAATAATTAAGTATAGTCAAACCACTAGGCTCTACCACAGTTTTATTTACCACAAAATATAACTCTCCTTATTTAAAAAACAATAATATTGTACTCATTTAAAAGATTTTTAAAAACGACTAAGATTTTTGTATGTTCCGGACGGGAGTAGAGCCTGCATTTCCTATGGCTAAGCGCGCCACGTCTCCCACCAACTAATCAACGTTTTCGAATCCGATGTTCGGAGTGGCCAAAAATCTTTTTCGTTAAAAAACAATTCGTAGAGCAATCGTACTGGTGATCAAAACAAAATAATACTCGTATTAATCAATAGAGAACAGTTCTCAATCGCTAAAGCTAAGCGCTATCAGGCACCCGGACGGAGTCCCGGCAGTAAATCCGGCGCTATCTGTCGCGACACATTTGGCAAGCCGGCCGCCGCCAGCCGTGACAACGCACTTATCTGATCGCGTATGTGACGATGCCGTGCTTCTCAACAGTCCGTGTGTGCCAGAACTTATAGTATAGTGGGTAGTTTTATAAACGCATACGTTTGTATAAGTTCATCGATATCCGTTATCAAGCGGACAGTTTGGTGGCTACCTAAAAGTTAGTCAAAGTCAAAGACAAAATATCTTTATTCAATTTAGTCTAAAACAAGCACTTATGAAAGTCAATAAAAATCGGTTCGGAAAAACCTCTGTTGAGAAGAATCCGGCAAGAAACTCAACGAGGTATATTTTTTTAAACAGATTTACAATAATATTAAATGTCTATACATCACAAGTATTTAACACAACTTTATTTTTAACACAGTAGGTTCGCTATTTGAAGGGATCGCTAATGCGGATCGGAATTATATCCAAATATAATAGTGATGTGCAATACAAACTATCCAAGTCTCGACGTTGTAGTTATATATAACATCAAAATTTATCTGAAAGCTCAATTTAAAAAGAATGATTAGCTTAAAAGAAAAGATAGCAATTAGCTCGAGTCGTTAAGTCTGTTACGAGTAAGTATAGGTATAGTTAAGAAAACGTAGAGCATCAAACTTTTAATCGTATTGGAAGCATTGGAATCTAAATTGGCAGTGCATTTGAGCTTAGCCAATTTGTGACTGTCCTTAGTCCAAGAGCGTAATCCTTGACCACAACTACTACATCTATTTACAACTGCATCTAAACTTAACGAGATCTTCACCAAGTTGCTATGACCGGGTAGTTCTACTAGCGTTTCAACCGCTATCAGTTTCTTATCACAAATTACCTACATCATCATCATCATCATCAAAACCTACCTACCTACCTACCTGCGGGCACAGACGCCTCTCGGAATAAGAGGGCTTGGGCCGTTGTTCCCACGTGAGCCCAGTGGGGATAAGGAACTTCATACACACCATTGAAATGCTTCGCAGGCTTGTGCAAGTTTCCTCACGATGTTTTCCTTCAACGTAAAGCTCGTGGTAAATTTTAATTGTAATTTAGCACATGAATTTCAAAAACTCAGAGGTGCGAGCCGGGGTTTGGACCCACGATCCTCTGCTTGAGAGGCCACATGTCAACCTACTAGGCCATCACGGCTTTTTGAATGACCTAGAGTTAGCATAATATTTTAATAAATTGAAATTGTACCCTAAGCACAATGATTTGTTTTATAAAAAATACCACTCGGTGTGGCTCGTTCCTTCAATATATGTGACAAGATACTGATAGCGGTTGAGACGCTAGTAGAGCTACCTTTCCACAGACAGACAATGTCAAGCCAGTCATCAAATCCCTTTGATTTGACGGCTCATTTGACATTGGTTATTGTTAAAATAATTTGGTGGAACTGACGCTTAGAGTATTATTTCTATAAACATATATATGTGATTCACAAATAGGATGTGATATTCATCAAAAGCCATCATTAAAGGTACCTACTCACAAAACAAATAATAGGAATCCAATGACTGCGTTGCTCCCGCCGTTTTGACACGAGTTTGTATGGGCGTGTACACGAATGATCGGTTCGGTATTTCCCTGTCGGTGTCAACTCTTTACCGACATGGAAATACCGATCCAATTTTTCTTGTACGCGCATTTCATTTAAATCGATCAATAGCAAGAGTAAAATTTCAATTAACATTAGATTTGACCCATACATTGACAAACTAAGAAAGTTAATTACATGTTATAAACACATTCAAAAGATAAATAATAAGCTAAAAATATTTTACACACAAAAATAAATCGGCAAACAATTGACAAACATTAACAATAGTACATACAAAAGTGAACTTATTCCTTTAACGAATATCTACTAGTTAACTTTACTTAAGTTCCCAATCCGGACTGCCTCGTGGGAACTACGGCCCAAGCCCTCTCATTCTGAGAGGAGGCCTGTACCCAGTAGTGGGGCGTATATAGGCTGGGATGATGATGATGGCTTATCTTATTAATACCTACTCATTTATATAGGTATCTAATATAACAAACAAGTAAATCTGCTTAGATGAATGATCATCGTTCAACTAAGTAAATCTGTGTAACAAAAAAAAACTACATTAAGTACCTAGTGAGGTAAAGGAGTATTTTACTCTTCACCTCAAACAACGATCACGCTCATTCCTCTACCAATAGTTCACGTTAAACATGCTAACAACCGTTGTCATAATGAAATTACTTTAAATTTAATGTTCCACAAAAACATCGACGTAAAGAGGCGCAATCGATAGACCGGAACAGCTTTTTTGCACAATTAGCGATGCTATCGGGCACGAAAATGTTTTTCGGGGGATATCGTCCCGAATTTAATTAAATTTTGCTAAGCACTAAAGTATTTTTTATTTTATTTTCTTACTCTCGCGTCGATCTTGAAACTGTATTATTCTAAGAGGGTATAATGAAATCAAGTTATCAGTACAGTACCCGGTGATAAAGATTGTACATCGGTCTTCGGAAATCGGAAAAAGACAATTGGCTGTTCACACCGATTTTCGAACACTGGCCACCGTCCATCAATCATCGTATTTATTAAGTGACGTTTTATATCAAATAAATACTGCACCTTTATGGACTTAATTAGTTTACGTCAAATTATACGACTTGTAAACTTCGGCTTCGGCTTCTTTGTCGTAGGCGACAGGCTAGCAACCTGTCACTATTGTACCGTTTTTGTCAAACTTAAAACCTAAAATTGCTAAAAGTAGCTGCGAAGCGGTAACGTTTCGTGTGCTCTGCCTGCCCCATTTGGGAATACAGGCGTGATGTTTGTATGTGTGTGTATGTGTGTAAACTTCGGATATCTATAGAAAGCTGTTGCAACTACTAGAAAAAGGATAGTTCCTCTTTTTCCTAAAGATACCATTGTACAATTTATTGAGGGATTTCAACAACTCTGTATTATGTATATGTCCATCCCAATGCGTCCGTACTCTATTGCACCTGTACAACGTCTGAAAAACGTCACATATTATCATGTAAGTAGTGTGTGACAACGGTCTACGAAGCCGAAATTAGCCGAGTCTCTTCCAAAGAACGATGTGCTTTATGGCTGGGTACTGTACCTAGAATAATCACACACACACATACACACATACACATCACACCTGTATTCCCAAATGGGGTAGGCAGAGCACACGAAACGTGACCGCTTCGGAGCCCCTAGAATTTTTTTTTTTGCTATTACCGTGTCTGTGGGTATTGAAGTATTTTATGGAAACAAAATAAACTGTTGCTGTTCAGGACCTGGTTATTGAAAACTGAGTATTTTAGCCCGTTTTCTAAATTTTCTTCTTCAACTAGGTTACCTAGAAGAAAATCGTTATTAGGGATAAGTTCGCACTTATACTTACCTACATATTTATGTTTTATGTGCAATATAGAGTTTACATGCAAGTATACATAAATTTAAGCAAATTAAATCTGTCGCAGATTTTAGCTAAAATGCAACGTTCACATCGTGACTACCCGTCTTATTTCAAAACGCGCATTTTACAATACGAACATCAAGCATTCGAAGAAACAGTGTTCCCAGTCACGAAAAGAATTAATATTGTGCGCTCCGCATCGATGTGTTTTATTTAATATTTATGTTCAGTGATCGTTCATTTCGTCCGGTGAAGTAGATATGTCTGTAGATTTTACCGCCGAGCACAAAACTATCAGGGTGCCGCACGCAAACTGGCAATCATCGCTATTCAACTTATGAATCCAACAAATCGAATGGGTAGCTCGGGAAAATACTGCCTAATGTGAACACGCAGCGGTAGCCAACCTTTTTACGACGTCCATGTTTTTTAGAGCGCATAAACGCAACGAATATAATAGTATTAAGTTATCCAAACGTATCGAAGTTTAGTTATGCTATTAGAAATAAATTATTCAATACTAATAAACATAATTCAGTCAGCAGAATATGAATAGAGAACAGTCTTCGTATTTATATAAAACAACAACTCAGGTTGCTTAAGTTTTCTGTCCGTCCTAAAATGATTAGAAGACAAATTCCACAACTTGTATATACAGATCATTGCAATTGACAAGGTCAAGCGAAAACTTTTCCTATTTGCCCGGTTGTTTATTAAAACCGCAAGTGAAACAGTGAAGTTCGGCAAGCACGACCTTTTCGTTTATTTGCAATTTCGCTTAGTGGCTTCTTTATGTGTTGTTTACAATTTCTTGTCTATCATAACTTGACGAAGTCGAGTTAAAGGAAGACAGAAAGTAATTTGGCCTGGCCTCGGGCATGTTAACGAAATCGGCTGGCACCAATCACTAAGGAATTTGTTTTGTTTATGTAAATCGGGTGACGAAATTTTGGCGTCATCTTTTTATTTTATCAAGTTCCATGCTATTTAAATTTCCAGGAATATTTCTCACTTAATAAATGAAAACCGTGTGAAAAAAGACCGCCAGTTTTACTCACCTTTGTGGAAATTTATTTTCTTCTAGTTCTTGGTATTAACGTTTTCATTGGAGTTTTCGCGAGCGGTCTTCAAATGTAACTTTGCCATTTCTCAAAATGTATTATCTAACATCAAACGTACCTTATACTCGCGTATAACAAACCGAGAAACAAGTCAAAGAACCGGTAGGTAAGTAAGTACTTAAATATTTAGGTGTAGATATGGCTGTAATAAAGCAATTTAGCTGACGCCGCTGAAGACCGAGTGGCGCGGCGTTTGCGCCGTGAATATCAAAAAGGAACGTCATCGGGATCTTTTATAGCGAGTCCTTTTTGATATTGCATTGTGCAGTGCAACGGATGGAAGAGACTATAGGTGTATTGTTTAAAAGGTTTCTTCTGTTATTATAAACAAATTATCAATTGGTGTACATATGAGTAGTTAAAAATGACAGCGTGTGATTGAATTTATTTAAACTGTAAGTAATTTAGTTTTGAGCCGTGCTGTTTCTTCTACTTGAAAAATGTTCTTAAATGTTTCGTTTCAGAAGAATTTTAAATTGAGGCGAATTATATTAAGGCAAATTACATAAATAACTTTGCGTAAATAAATGTAGAGTTCTAATTCACCTAATATTGTTACTATAAACGTGAAAGTTAGTTAGGTTTTGTGGAAATTTAGGTCGTGTTGCCTAGCCACCATTGATACCTAACGACTAAAATTTAGGGCATATTTTAAAATAAATGTGATGCCGTCTCTATTTATTCGGACAAAACAAACAGAGACAGCAACACAAAATTATCAATAAGTGACGAAACAAGGGGTTGGTAACTGCTATGGGCTATCTCTTTATTATTACTACAAAATTTCCCAAACAAAAACTAGTGATCCACAAAAAGCAGAAATGTGTAGCTAAATCGCACACAGCTTGCACCATTAAAATTCCTTGAACATTTAGCTTCACTTATAAAAAAAACTTTCATTTTCTTGACTAGCTCAGAACAGGCTGGTGGGTTGAGCTTTGCCTTCGTTATCGCAGCACGACACGCGAGCGGACCATCACGGCAGCGAATGCATCAAAACTGTTTTAGCACTTCAATAATACAATTATCCTACTTCCGTCTTTTATAGCCCTTAGCTACCTACTTAATGCAATGGTAAATCAATTTGAGCGGGTATTTGTCATGGAAATGAAGGCACGTCTTGTTAACGTCCTGGAAATTTGGTGGTTTCACAATTACTTGCATTTTTACAATTGACCTGTTCAGTAGGACCGACGACGCAGTAGCAACGCAGTAGCAAAGCATAATATGCTTTACATTGCTACTGCGTTGCTTGGGTAGTTTTTGATCTACATTGTACATACGAGTATTATCTCATTCTGACAATCTTAACAATCAGGCCAATGTAGATCAAAAACTATCAATTCTAAAACTAAGGACTTACCTAACCTCGGCCATGTTCAGCAATAGCATTTCCTACCCTTGATCGACTGAAACTCAAAACAAGCAATTTGTATTGGGAGCTGGAGCTGCCTTGACAAACGGCAAAAAGTATGCAAAGCAAGCGAAGACGGCAACGGGCTGCCGGCTCACGTGGGAACCGTATGCTAATCGCGACGTTTCGGCATCGACGAGCCGGGAGTGTTGCCGGGCGTACGTTCGTCAAATAAGTTCGGTGGTCAACTGGTTCACATTAAAAACGGTTACACTGGTGAGCATAGCCACATCCCAGAAACAGAGAACCCATGGTACCCACACCGATGTAGCGCGTATTAGGAATTTAACACATAATTATTATCATTGAATTGCTTCGCAGGTGTATGGAGGTTTCGAGCCCGAGGTCGAACCCACGATCCACTACTACCTATACTTAAGAGGATGCGAAGGGCACTGGAAGCATCCGACTCATTTCATTAATCTAAATAACTAGATTTTTTATCTGTCACAATATACCTATATTGAAATATTTATAAGGAATACGTGCATTATTCCGTGCTTTGATTCGAAATAAGGAGCTGCTGTTTCAAATTAATGTAATAGCCGTGCTAATGGCAATAAATTATTAAAACTGTTGGCATTTTCAGACTCATTTTTTATTAACGGATAAAAAGCTTTTACGAAGAAACAATTTCATCTTTGGCTAATAAAATAATATAAGAAATGTAACGATTGACCTTGTTAATCTTTTCATATCTCCACTTTTTGAGGAAAATCAACTAATGCTTATACTGTTATTAAAAGGTACCACGTGAACATTTTTTATAGGTATTTTCTCATAGTTTCCGTCATTTGATATGTATTAAATTGAAATGGAGCCAACCAGAAAGTATCTTTTTCCGTCCTAAAAAAAAAATTAAACGTAAATATAAGATTATGAATTTTGGGGATCACCGCCTCTTAGAATGAATTCTCTTGTGATTTATATAAATTAATAATTTATATGAAGTTCCTGTTTCTTTCAGTATACAAACAATACAATACTATGGCTCTTATTTGATTTTTATTGTACCTATTACATTATATCGTGGAATGTCAAAGTCGGTGGAACCTTATTTATACTTGTGCGATTTGTTTCGACTGTACAGTACATGGAGAAACTTTATAAGGTGAGCAATAAACAGTTTTTTATAGATGTACATCGATAACCTAAGGTCTCGGAGGATCTCTATCCAGCCACCCCGATCCTTTCCTTTCGCACTGTAGAGCAATTTATCTTATGGATATGTCAAGTTGTGATTTTCACTAGCTAATTGTTTCACTAACTTTCGGTATTCAAATCAAAGTATAATACAAACACAATGTTTTTGAAAACATATAGGTACTATTTTTGTAATTCGCTTGATCAGAAAAAATAGTTCTTATAAAAATTAAAGAAGTCAAATTCCACTATGGTACATATCAAGTGTAATTTCCGAAGACTGTTTTTATGGTATTCTGCTTGAAATATGCTTCCATACACACAGTTGAAGTACGTATGAAGTGCGTAGTAGTAGGATTAATTAATTAGGCTAAATGTCGCCATAAACTTTGGAATTTTACATTAACAAGTTTAATGATGACAATTCACACCTTCAACTTTTACTCCATACCATAAACTGGAACTTCAAATTCGTCTTCCCAGACCTTTTATCTGCTAATTAGGAAAGTCCTTTTCAAATTAGTCGACAATATTTTTTTTATATCACTTTTATGAACAGTGAAAACCAAAGACATTCCAAACCTAAGTACTTAAGTTATTTAGATTGTATCTACTCAAATATAAGCGTTAATAATCAATCTAACTAGCTTATAACTAGATAACCCTTGGGAAATTCAAGATAACCTCTGTATTAGGTTTGGACTCGTCTATGACTAGTTTTGTCTCAATTCATATATTTTAAATGAACAATAAACTGTTTCAACTATCGATCCTTAATCAATTATGTTTAAATCGAGATCGAATGAAAAGTACGTAAATTTCCAGATAGACTGTTGCCTGGTATGTGTCAACGTAAGCTATCGACCGTAGTCAGGATTTCTACATCCGTTCACTCAATGTAAGTAGGTACGACAACTAAAACAGCTAGTATGTATTTATAACACGAAAAGACTTTTGTATCTTAATTGATAGATGGTCCAAAACCCTCTACGATTTTATCTCTAACTTATTACTAGATATAATTTGATGAGATCTTAATCAAAAGTATGAATATGATGTTTGATATTAATTTTATCAAAACAAAGCTTATTTTAGCTGGCATCGTAATTCAAATCGAAATTAGATGATAATTGTGTTAAATATTATTCAGTAAGTTATCTGGCATTTAATTGTCCACTTAGCTATGTAATCGTTCATATATATTGACCACTATGCATTTCAAGCTTAGGCGTTTAAAACTTATGTCAAATAACTATAAAGATAAATATTTTGATGCGTTATATTTTATAATTTTCGGTATTTGAACTGTAAGTATTTCAACCGACATGTATTTTAAATTTATACATTTTAATACGTACCCTCATTCATTTCTTATTAACCGACTATGTTTTTTTTGTATGTTGCGATAATTCCGCCAATTGTGGACCGATTTTCAGCATTATTTTTTAATGAACTGACGTCGTAATACTATACTAGGCATATATTATTTCTGTTGACCTCGTAAATTGTTGAACTTAGATCACATAAAAACACCTACAACCAATTATTATTGTTTAAGAACTTATTTTTAATTTTTCATCTTAAAAAGTTTCGAAGACGTATCAATGCAATTATTATTGTAAGTTCATTGAGCATCGAAGAAGCCCCGCACAAAGCTGACACGAAAAGGATATTAAACAGCGGCTCCGATTTAGTCCAATAAGTTATGTAAAGTGCGGATGCATCGCGTTACACTACAACCCCTACGTCGGGGGTTGCACGCATGCGCCGCGCACGGCATATGCGGAATATTAAAGGAGGAAAGAGAAAAAAATTTCTTCTAATCTCCTATCACAATGATGGTGTGTATACCTAAAGCCCTATCGGTCCCTAAATGGTGCTGAGCTCTCAACTTTCCCGAAGGAAAGTCCCTATGACGGAGAGCCCCGCGGAACAGCAGAATACCTAACGTTGTGCATAAATACGTAAATAAATAGGGGACAGGAATTCTGAGTTTCTTAAGTACAAACAAGCGTCAACAAGACACGCATTCACTTCGACGAGCGCTACTTAGTCGTTACAAAAGACAAACAGAATCCACTGGTGGCTGGTACGACAGTATTTTGCCGCTGAAGCCGCCACAGCTTCAGGAAGTGGAAGCCTATTTCGTCCACGTTGTCACCGTTAGGTGTCAGACGATATAGACGGACTTAAAGCTCAACCAAGGTACGTTATGGAGGACCAAAGTCATTTCCATTAAGTTGGGAAAAACACAGAAAAGTTATGGGTTAGTACAAAATATACGTAGGCTGAAATGAAACGCTATAAAACGATCACCCCACACTACAAGAACAAAAAAGGGACTTCACCGCCACAAGACCGCAAAGGTTCCCTCACACAAAGATTTTCCGAATGAAAATCAGCACTAAATATTTCACAAATTATTAAAAACCAGAGAGTTAATCATTATTCCGAGATTAATGATCAAGACCGACACTTTACTTCCTGAAGAAATACTTCAACATTTCTTTTGTAAATTAAAATTAATTCC
>NC_133488.1:12314420-12315025 GCF_025370935.1 Choristoneura fumiferana | reverse complement strand
GGGTGGAACCTTTTAATAATCAATTTCACTATAATTTCTTTGACAAAAGTATGAGATGTCAACATGACATTAGTAGCACAAAGGTTCTACCCTGGGTCATGATTCAATTTGTTCGACTGTACGTACTTAAATGAAGACTGTGATTTTTAGGATTCCCACAGATTTTTAGTAAAATCTCAGAATTTTAATTCAACTGCTCGACGTACCTACCATTTGGCTCACGCGAACGAAGCCGCGAGTAAAAATAAACTTAGGTATCGATAAATGTTACAGTGCTCTACAGGGATATTGAGGTTAGGTATCTTCCAATAGGTATGTATCGAAAGAATCACTCAATAAACAATATCAATAGGTCAGCTAATTGCTAAATCCGTCATTTTCTTACGTGACAGGCGATGTCATTTAGGCTATATGGATGCTACATTGAAAATAGCATTTAATTTGTTTGGAATAAACATAATGATAAAATTACTTAATTTTTGAAAGTAGCAGAACCTGGGGTTAAATTTTTTGCTCCTGTTACAGGGCCCACCCGGTATAAGTAACAAATTTATTTAATTTGTAGCATTATTTTTCTTTCCTATATTTATTCTTGGCCAAAGATC